>NW_009926043.1:60880-117444 GCF_000696875.1 Nestor notabilis | reverse complement strand
GAAAAAGTTAAAGCTTTCAAAAACTGTACAGTTTTTTAGGAAACTAATCTTATGGCTAAAAAAAAAAAAAAAAAGCTAGCACCATAATGTGATGATGTCAAAGCAAGCCACAAACCCATCCTAAGCAAGATGAAACTTCTGTAGATGCTGTGATGAGGAGTACCTCAAGAGAACCAAAGTTTATCTGCGGTCCTGTGCTCTTTCTCATTTACTGCATGTCCCTCAATAATTTTTTCTGACAAGTTCAGAGGGACCATCACAAGCAACATGGTGTGCCTGAAGGAACAATTGTAGGTGCTTTTTTCTTTTTTAACCCTTTTGATGGCATGATTGGGGTGACAAATTCATCCAAAGAAATACAAGAAGCAGGTCACCAACTGGAATCAACAGATTTGGCTGGAAAAGAGGGAATGCAAAATGTCACACAAAGGACAATTTACAGACTCAGTAAAGAATTCATGCATTATATATCTGTGCCGAATAAGGATGAGACAAATATTGATAGAATTAATTCAGGATATTTCTACCAAATCTTTTTTTTTTACCATGCTTTTGTCACTTCAGCATTTTGAAGTTCAGTAAACCGGTTTAGTATGTCTGCCATGTTCTTAAGCACTCTGTTAAACTAGTCCTTGAGATTCTGGAGATGAGTTTGCAACACACATAGTACTGAGTACATTGCCACTGGATAACAAACATTTTTGAAAAGTCAGCAGTGCATGGTAATGGTCTGAATGTAATTTAGTTTTAAAATGACGTTTTAATATTTGAATTGTTATTAATTTTAGCCATGTTTAGGGATCTTGACAGTTTCCCAGCAGCATAAAGTATAATACCTAATAAATATATCCTGCTTACAGAAAAATGTTTGCCCAAACCTAATCACGGAAAAAAGAAAGAATCTGCAAGAATATGATCTCTTGTTAGAAAAGGAGATAGAGTAGGTTATGCTTCTGTAATCCAAAAATAATTCTTGTTGTTTACATATGCTCTGTGACTAGAGGAAAAAATATTGCAAGATGAGAAATACGTGAAGAAGAGACCAAAGGACTAAGCAATAAAAATAAAAGGCTGGCTACCTGCCAGAATTGTAATGCATTGCCAGAATCAAAGTCCTATAAGTCTGAGGGCCTTTGGTGAGAAATTTTAATCAGATGGAAAATTAAGGCAAGAAAAAAAAAAAACCAGGCTATTTACATAGTCATTATTATTTTTTGTTCATAATTCCTGTTTCTATAATGCTTCTGTGACTGACTTTCTTTTTAAAAAAATACAGGCACATCTTTATTATCTGTTTTCTGTTGGTTTATGTGATAACATTCTTCATGTCTAATGCTTCCGCTGCAAATGACTCCTGCTGGCAGTCCCCATTTGCAGTATCTCCTTTTGTGAGTCTGGGATCTTGGTGCACATTTCTATGGCTCCCAGGCCATGGTAATATCCACAATTGGCCTGTTAAGCTAATAGTTATTCAAGTCATTAGGACCTTCTAAGGAAATGAGGAGTGAGCCACTGATTTTGAGTTAGCAAGCAATTGCTTGGTCAGTCTGCGTGTTCTCATTTTTCCTTCATCCTGCCTTCATTTTTTTGCAGTAGGTTATTGTGGTATTGTAATTCTGGATACTACAAAAGAAGTTTTATGTTCCTGGTCTCCCAGTTAGCTACAAGTATTTTCTAGTTACGTTAGCAGAAGATGACCTCTAAACATTACCCAGCCTTTTTTCTGATGTTAGGAAACAGGAAAGATGCATATATCAAACACATCTTTATAGCCTGCCAGAAAGAACAATCAACAAAGCATAGCTGGAAGGAAACTCTCTGATCTCAGGTAGAAAGGGTGCTTCACTTGCAGGCAAAATAAAATGGAAAAGGGGGAAGAAAGTATCTTCTGCTGGAAGAGAAATTAAAGAAATGATAGCAGAATTGAGATCTGCATATTGGAAACTTCCTTCAAGAACTTGGAAGGAAAAGTGGAAGATGTGCATAAAACTAAGGTAATTATCAAGCACAGTTTTTACATATGCTGAAGTTTCAAAGTGGTAGAAAAGTTGTTCCTGAACAGGAACTACAGATCAGAGATTTAGGTAAAAAAGAGAATGAGGAAACAAATTTTGGATCAAAAATGGCATGGAGGTGCAAGGAGAGGAATTTTTCATGAAATTAGAGAAACTATAGAAAGATTGAGATACTCTAATGAAAGGTTGGCATTTTCAAAGACGAAAGATAAAGTAAAATAAAACACACCTTTTACCTCTCTTGGGAAGTTATTTTGCAAAGAGATCTTTGCATCATGATGTCCAAGAAGGGGCAATTTGAGAAATATGTGGGAAGTTTCTATTTAAGATAAACATACTGAAAAAAAAAAAGGAACATTTTCCATGTAAAATAGCTTTCAAGTAATAACTTTTGAAAATACGGTGCACTGTTTAGTGCGTTCTGTGCTCTTGAATTCTTAAGAACATTGGCTCAGTTGCTCTGTCTTCCTTTTTCTCTGAAACAACTGAATTTTGTGCGAGGCATGCAAGTAGTTAGTGCTTTTGCATTTATTAATCGGTTTTATTTAATGTGTTACTCCTGTTCCCTGCTGGTTGTAAATAGAGGTCATAAAAGATGGTGTTAAATCCTTAATTAATAATTTTTTCTTATGTTTTTTCAGTTATTTCACTAAGGTCACTAGAAAGTTAGCGTAAGAAAATAAAGATTTCCATTCTAAGAGTGGAGCTCAATGCCCGCTATTGATGTTTTCTTAAAAGGACCTTCAAAAGTCTCGTTTTTCTCTGGGGAAAAAAAAAAAAAAAAAGAGGACAAAAATTTGTAATGTGGTGTTCCTTAGATGCTGATTTTCATGATCTGCCCATATCTGCATGCCATGTTGGCTTTGTCTGTCTGGGGATTTGAGTTGATTTGAATTTTTCTTCTGCTTGTAAACACAACATTTCTCGGCTTTGAATCTGAAATTTAGGATGGATTCTTTCTTATGGGCAAAATAGGATCAATGCTGGTCTTTAGGAACATGCTTAGCAAATACCTGTGAGAAATGCTTGAGATGTAGGTCATCCACCATCCATCATGGGTCATGGTATGGGCTAGATGACCTCTTAAGTTTGTTTCCAGCCTTATCTTCTGTAATTATATGAACATTTTAATTTAGCCAGCAACCATTTGATCACTAGCAAACTGGAATAAAGGTAGTTCATTGATCCAAAACATTTCTCTACACTACATAGAGGGTTAAAATACATAGAGATGATTTAAAGCAGCAAACTGAAGAGCCAGCATAAGACCTTTGCCAAGTAGTTTTATCCTGAGGCTTTTAATTTAATGGGCATGTTGTCTTTCTGTCCATCCCTTTGGCATGGCTGAATTTCAATTCCAGTGATCAAAGCTCAGCTGAAACAACATGTATTACACAGCACCTTTTAAACAAATGTTCTCTTAAGTCCATTTCAGGTGAAAAGATCTGAACTTTAGTTTATTTACTTTTCATTTCCTCAACAGACAGTGTTATTTGGCTGAATGTCACTGTCTAATCACTTTAAATTACATAATTATCTTAATCCTGTGCAGTGCATGCAGCAAATGGAAATAGTAATGACTGGGATGATTCAACTCTAAGTCTCTAAGTCATTTTGTGGAGAATAAGAGAAGGTTAAATAGAAATGTTGTACCCTTTCTGCCTCCAGAAGTAAAACTCCAAGTGCTAAAATAGTTCTGCCATTTTTGTGTGTTATTTCTAGTACTTGACCTGCTGATGCTGCGCTGTGGGATGAGTGGGTGGGTTCTTGCTCTCCCTTGGCATAGGGATAAATTGGAAGTGTGTAGCCATGGTAATACTAACTACTTGACACTCCCTGTCATATTTAGGAATGCCTTTTAAAGTATTTTTTCTTTTCAATCAAAATTTTAACAAACAGACTCTTTGGAAAGAATCAAAAGGCATTTGATTTTAGTAAGGCTTTATTATTTAATGTACTATGTTGTAAATTCACTAAGTTTTAACTGGCTTTCAGGGGAAAAAAATGCAGCAGCCACTTTTGTCATTTTTTTCTGGTTTTTTGGAGGTTATTAATTTCCAACTCACTGTGCTAGCAAGTCATTATAGGTTTGACTTTTACACCTCTCCAGTAGAGTTTAATACAAAGGTAGGTGAAGGATATTCAGCCCATGTATACATAGTAGCTTAGAACAGTTTCAGTTGGAAGGCACCTTTAAAGATCATCTAGTCCAACCCACCTCCCTGCAATAAGCAGGGACATCTTCAACAACCTTTTCTTGTAGTATTTAGACATCCTTTTTTATTACTACTCTTCAGATAACTAAAAAGCTCACATAGGCAGTATTGCTTTCTACATTCCTTTCCTCTCTTACTTTCCCTGCAAGCAAACGCGCAGTTAGAGTCATAAGATATTTATGTCTTGGATGGATGATTTTTCTACCTTTCCTCATCTATCAAAGCTGTAATCGCAGTAGTCTTTCTACATGAATACTTAAATGGGACAGCATGAAAAAGGCACCTGAAGATCGTGATGGGAAATAGAGGTTTAGAAGTGTGTATAGCTTTCCCTTTCTCCACATGAAAGGTCAGTAGGAGGTTTGATTTTACTCATACAAGGTATTGGAATGTTGAACTTCTACCTCTTAGAAACGTATTTGTTGCCAAAACCATTGAAGTAAGAAGGTTCAGTAGCTTTGAGATTGTTTTGAAGGCAAATAAAAATTACAGACATGAGATTAAGCTATTTTTAACTTTAAAAAGTTTAAAAAGTGTACCTCATTTCAAAAAAACTTAACAAACCATGTAAAAGGCAAATTAGGGTGTTCTGTATCCTTTAATATTATTACATGTCCTAAAATTTTATTAGATTCTCAGTAAATTAATGGTTCTGTAGTAGACTAAAAATCAGCCTTTCTGTTCTTTTTGATTCTCTTTATAATAATGAGAATTTACTAAGCTCTATATAAATTTTGCAATTTTTTTTTTTAATTCTGAAAAATCTATTAAAACAGTTTTGAACTGACCCATCAACATGAGGATTAATTGTGAGCTGTAGTAGAATACCAAGATCCATTCATAATCATACTTTCCCACTCAGATTTTGATAATATTTCGATATAGTGATTTGTGTTTGTTTTTAATATACTTGTCAGTAACATTAGAGATTTTTTGTGGTGTCAAATGTAATAAAAAGAGGAAAAGGCTTTTCAGTAGAAGAAAGAAACAATTTTTAAGCTTTTATCAGTATTATATTTTGTGTATGAAGATGTCTGCATATGAAAATTCAAAGCCAAATTTACAGTGGCTACATCTTTAACTGAAATTATATTACAGTCGAGTAATAAGAATAAGGTTCGATTTGATGGCTTCACTGGAGAAGACATTTTTCAGTGAAGTGGATGTGAAATTCAGAGCCTTAAATTTAGTCTACCAAGGACGTACTCCTAACTACACTAGATTATCCAAAGAATTTATGGTGCCTCTGTTGAATATACTAGAATCACAGTATCCTTAAAGACAGCCCACAGAAAGTTGTCGTATCTAAGCAAGCTTAATAAACACTTCTTCAAAGGCTGCATACAGCAACTGTTTACACAGGCTGTATTCCATATCAAGTTTAACATTCACTCTAGATCCTTTGTCATGTAATCAGATCAAAGTCTTGATCATGCCATTAGCCATTAAAACATGTTGTTACAGATTTATTGGATGAAACAACAGAAATAAACCCTTGCCCTCCTACTACAATCTCTTGCAATCTAACTTTTGTTTGGGTTTTTTTAAGGGAATCCTCTCAAACTGCAAAAGGAGTAAGTGGTTTAAAAGTTTGCATCCTACCTCTAAGAAACTTGGCTTATGAAAGTTTTCATGAGACCTGACTGTTAAATTTATATAACTTTAGGTTCAGTTCTGATTTATAACAAGTTCCAAAGCAAGCTGTTCCTGTGGCCTTTATCAAAGATCATTAAGTAAAAGAAACATTTAGAAAAGTAACTAATTATTTAAGCACTTCATTAAAGCTGTTCAAAGACAGTTTTAACTGTGGTTAGTGTACAGTACACCGATCTTGATAACCTCCCTCTGACTACTTCTCATTTTGTATTTAAATGGCTTGAAGGATTCCCCCTCCTCTAATTTATTATGTCAGATGTTAGAACCTTTCCTAAAATTGCAGAAAGCTTTTCTACTGACTTATTCCAATGCCAGGCTAAGTCACTTAGACTAGCTAAAATCCAGAAACTACAACTGGGTTTGATGTAACCGTGTGATCCAGCATTGGGAAGGAGGAATATTGCACTGGAAGATCAAGTCAGTATAGCATGAGATTGTGGTGGTGGCGATGTGATATGGTTAGTGTAGATAGCCCAAACTCCATATACATTCCCAAGTAAAATTTAGCTCTCCATCTGTTTGCATAGTCCGTTAGGTATTACACCTTTCTTTTTCAGAACAGATTCCAATACTTGTTCTTCATTTTCACTGGGGGTTTGCTCTAAGCAGATTCACAGGTGTGCCTCAGAAGCAGCTCATGTTTTGAGATTCCAGAAGAGTCAGAGGGCTTCAAGCATAGCTTTCCTGTGTTTGAAACACAAGCCCACAAGATGTTAAAATTTCAGAATATTTGCTTTCATTCCTTTTACTGGATTAAAGACCACAACCCAGGTTGGGTGTAATAATGAAATTACCATCCTGGGAAAACTAGGACATATTTCTTCCATCCTAGATGCTGTAAAAAGCTGAGACTTCAGAATTATGGTAAGGAAGATGTGTACTTCAGTGGTGCTTCACCTTTTAATTGCTGAAGTCACAAGCACCATCATGAAGCCATTTTTAGTTAGGATACACTGGTGTAAAGTCAAAACCAAAGACGAGATACATGGCTATCAAAGCCATCAGGATATGCAAGAAATAAGATGGATTTTTCTCACCCTTTATTGTAGAGAAGGGCTGACAAATCATTTGTAAAATAAAAACATATAAAAAATTTTCTCTGATAAACGTTTCTTAAAAAGAAATATGCATTTATAGTTGTTAGTGATGACAATCACACAGAATAAAAAAGGACCTGAAAGCAAACCATTTTGACCTATGTAGCTCATCATTCCGTAAGAAAACAGTTATTTTCCAGCTTCTGGCTCAATGTAAGTCAACAAATGCTATAATGAAAGTTGATGTTGCTGTACTATTGTTGTCTTCTCTCTGACACTTTCTATTTTGCCTTTTTACCTGGTCTTACCAGTAGAAACGCTCTTCTGTGGGCCTTGGCCTGTAAAGAAGCCCTCTTCACAGGTGCATGAGCATGCTGTCTTTATACTAGTGCAGAAATGGCCACCTCTGGTGTGGGACAACCTGCACCCACCAGAAGTTCACGTGCCTCACTAGGTTCTATCCAATACCCTCTTTTCCAGTGGCTACCAGGTCAACAACTCCATACATGTTGGAACATATGTGATGTGTGGAGAAGGAGAGCTAATAGCTATTAATCACAAATTGAATTTATGTCTGCTTCTGTGATTGGCAAGTCTTGGTAGTGTAAGGCTCATAGTAGACTCATGTGGCCTCTCAAAAAGGATTGACCACCCATGTACTACAACAGAAGATGGATGTGTGATTGACAAATAGTGAAAGGAATGAAACCTGACTTCCTGGAGACCAGATGTCAGATGCAAAATAAAAAGCAAAAGCCTCATGGAAATTAATATTCTTTTTCTTTAGTCTTAGTATGACCATGGGGTCCTTGAAACAGTATTATATGAGAAAATCATTCACTAAATGTTTTAGCTTTCAAATTGATGTATTCTTCTTCATAGCTATATGTATATGTATATACGCACACACATACTGTGGCAGAACTCGAACAAATGCTACATTTTGGATTGGGGTGACTTGGAAATTTCTGTGAAAAAACTTTCGATGGAACAGAGATGTGTAGTCAGTACATTTAAGTTCTTTTTGCCAAAACATCACACAGCTACAAAAACTACCTATGCATGATATTGACCAGATGGATTTCTGGTCCTCAAGAAAGGGTCTTGTTATCAGGACTAGAGGAATTTTTATTAAATCTCGTCCTTGTTTTGACATGATTTCATATGTGATTTAACTCATTTCAGTCAGTCTGTCTGTGCTTTATCTTATCCGTATGGAAACTATTTTGCAATTCTCACATACAAAATCTCTGATAAGTGCAGATAACATAATTATAATACAAAAAGGATGGCTGTGAATATTGATTTCTGACACATAGTTTTTTCTAAATACAAGAACTTTAATTTGGTAAAATAATGGAAGTAGTGCTTAGAATGACAGGAATTCTTTTCCTCTTTCAGCTATTCAACATGTATCTGTCCAAAGAAGCATTAGTTCATTATTTTTTTCAGTGAAGAGTGCTTAAGATTCTGTAGCATAATCAGATTTTGTCACAGAACCACAGGGGAAAGACAGATGTGGAGCTCTTGATAGCTGGAAATGAATGAATTAGAGTTACACTTGGGAGAGTTATCTTGTGTGATAAAATAATTCTGTTAAGCTTTAATGTGGAGCCATGAAGCATTTTAAAATCCAAACCAATCAATTTGTTAAAGACTAGATTAAACCCCACAGTTGTTATCCTGTAGGCTTGTGTTTCTCACCCCTTTAGACACCTTGTATATGTTTGCCATTTTCAGAACATCATCTGTTTTATTCATGTTTATCTCAGATATTCTTAAATTCTTTTCAGGAAAGCAATGTATTTTGGTATTACCTATTTTTAGGAAAGATTTTACAGATTTCAGAGAAGTAGAGGTGGTTGAAATTCCTTTCAAAGACTGTGAATCTGTCATAAGACCTTAACCGTTTCCTTCTCTTAGAAGGACAGGGCCTACAACTACTGTGTTCACCTAGAGAAAAAAAATAAAATAAAAAAAAAAAAAACCAACAACAAAAAACCACCAAAGAAAGCAATATTAAACTGTTGTGGTTTGTGTTCTACAGACCAGTATCCTTTTCTAAATAAAGTGTAACACCGGAATGGCACTGAAGGCCTATTTCTCATGTACATATGTGCACACATTATTTGGAGTGTAAAGTGAAGTACTCTGAACTAAAAAAAAATTCTAGAGTTTCACTTCCTCTTTTCTATATAAATGCCAACTGTATTATGTTTCAGCCTTTAATTATATGCTTATGCACTATTTTCACACACATACACACGCAGATTTGTTTCCTTCTGTGCACAGAGCTACTATTCATTTAGAATCAAATCATAGAATCATTTAAGTTGGAAAAGACCTTTAAGATCATTGAGTCAAACTGTTAACCTAGCACTGCCAAGTCCACCACTAAACCATGTCCCCAAGTGCTGCGTCAACACACCTTTTAAATACTTCCAGGGATGGTAACTCAACCACTTCCCTGGGCAGCCTGTTCCAATGCTTGAAAACATTTTTGGTAAAGAAATTTTTCCTAACATCTAATTTAATAAGCTGCTCTTAGATATTTTTCCTGTTCATTTTTTGTTGTGTAATAGCACTGTTATTTGCTACATGCTGTTTAAACTTCACTCTCAAGGGAGTTACGAATTTCTTTATAACCTTTCCTATGACCCCCCATGACTAAATTTCTGAGTACTTCAGAAACAGTAATAAATTTATGTTTACATTATCCTCCTGAAATGCAGCTTTTGTCTTCCCGTTTCAGAGATGAAGACGAGATACATATTCAAAGTGTATGCTAGAAGGTCAGTCTAGTGAACAAATCTGATTGATAGTTACCAGTTTAAATTGCTTGGAACTAGGTACTTAAAGTTATTAAAATTCTGTAGCATGTGTGCAAGTTGCAGTGGTGAGTGTTAAGCATTTAAGAGAAATATAAGTCCAGGGTATGAAGTCTCAAAGGAAAAAAAGGAAATTAGTACTTGTTACTTCATGGTTAATTCCAAAGGGACTAACTTTCTTTTCATGAGCTAACCCTAGGAATTGTCAGACACAACCTGATAGAGCACACCATGTAAAACATGTGTGGGAGAAGACTGAGGTCTCAGCTGAGGAACAAAACCAGTATTTGAGCATGATAGGGTGCAGGTTTGTGTTTATGTACTTCAGTCCTTTACAGGTACAGAAGTTGGTTGTCTAGTCAGACCACCCTCTGAACGATACCAATGCACTCCTGAGGGTAGATATTCGTTACAGCCTCTAGATTGGATAGTTAGTGTTCTTTGATGTCTTAGAGCGCCAGGGTGCTATCATGATTATCTAGCATAAAATACATACCAAGCCAAAAAGGTTTTTCTCATGTAATCTTTATTGTGGAGAAGGGCTGACGAGTCATTTGTAAAGACTGGGGGTACACAGATTGTGTTAGAGCAGTTAGGCTTGCTAATCACAGAAAGTAACCATTGTTTGATGTTTCCATGAGAGAGTCCTCCATTAACTGCAGTTGAACTTGACTGAGTGTGAAATTAAAAAGGAAACTCAGATTTCAAGACACTCCCTCAGGTGCTCAAAAGTATGCTAACTGCCACTGTGGGAGACCTCCTAAAACAACTAAGGATACTTAAAGTAAAGAGTCCATGACAATATGAAAAGAAAACCTTTGTATTATCACTGAACTCACAAAGTTGGTCAAGATCAGTCACATTTTATTAACTGTTAAATGTCAAGCTTGCATGAAATGCTCCTTTTTGCCAAGGTCTGATTCCAGCTGTGCTTGGTGAGCATCTACAGTGCCAGGAACTGTTTAATACTGGGTAGAAAAGTCTGTGAAAATGCATGTAGGAGACATTGTTAGGAAAGTGCATATTAAGGCATTGCCTAGCTTTAAGAAAATGTATTTAAAACTTAAATTTGACAGAAAGAAAAAATTTAGAGACTATGTTGGTTTCTGGTGCCAACTGGAATCTGAGACAGGAATTACAGAAACCTGATTGCTGGCATGCGTTAATTAAGGCACTGGAAACACTTTAATCTTTCTTGATGTTTCTTTGCCTGTAAAATGAGGAAGGCATATTGATTCCTACCTACTGGTATGGAATTTGAAATCTGGAACATTCCTAAATATTTAAAAAGATCATTTTATACCATGTTTATTGTCCATGATGTTAGAGTGTAATGATGTTGCTGTATTGTTTGTCTCTGAGATTGTTTTATGGTAGAATGTTGAAGTCTCCCTGGAACATTCCATTTGTAATGCTTGGCTTTGTAGAAATAGATGAAAACACCATAGATTCAGGATTATGACATATTCTAGCATGCAGGGGCAGGATTTTGCCCAGAACGTGTACATGTGTAAGTGTAAGTTCATTCTACTTCGCTCAGTATGAAAGATCTTTAAAAGCTTTTCCTGATTTTGAGAGAGAATGTCCCTTGATATATTTATTACAGTGTTCTTTGCAAATAACCATGGTTAGAAAGGCTTTTAGTATTTTATGCCTTCTACCACTTGGGAGTATAGAATTCCTCTTAAAGATACTATTTTAATGTATACTCGGAGAGTTCACTTGCATGTAAAAGCAGTATTGCTCATTTCACTCTTGGTATGAGAATATCATTCAGTTATATTGGTGGTTCTTGTGGCTTGAATATATGTTTTTAGATCTAGCTATTTATTTTACTGAGGTACTCTTTCTGATGGAAACCTTTTGTCTTTGCCTGTAGCTACTGTTGACCTCCATATAATTGTCATTGTTATTTCAAGATTTAAAAGGGAAATAAAAAGGTGATGGTCTCTGAAAGCTTGGGCTATAAAATCTCGTATTTCATTTAATAATCTCATCTATAGAACAGGCTTTGAACCTTCAGATACTGCCGGCACTTTGTCATTCTTTCATCATGCAACGAAATAATCTGGGAAAATTGTTGTATTGTAAACACAACCTTAAAATACTTACATAAAAATAATCTCAATGATCCTTTAAAGAAGGAGCAAGCTGGAAATCTGTGGAATGATATCATCTAAGTTAAGTCATGGTATGCACACTGAAAAAAATGGTATCTAGTGTTATTACAAGTAAATGTACATCCTGTAATTCACTGTAATATATTTTCATAGCCATGAAGCCTGTGCCGGTGTTCTCTAGGAAGCAGATTTGTCTGTTAGCCAACAATTTATCAGGTAACAGCTCAGAGCAAGTACCTGCCATCTCTGTCATAAAACTGTGCTACACACAAGGAGACAAAAAGTGACAGATCCCCATCCTGAATTTGTCCACAGGTTCATTCTTCATTTCAAGTCATTACTTGGACGACTGTAATTTTTGAATCACAAACTTTTTGTGCTTAGAAGATGTCTCAGTTCTCCTGTGGAATACTGCTTGCATGTCACTTGTTTCCAGCATAGTGATTGACACCCCAGACATGTTATTACAAAAGAAAAGAAAAGGTAGCTCAGACTCTAGACATCACACTTTCTATTTTTCAAAATGTTGCTTCTGACCTCAAATGGCAGGTTATTTTGACAATGCAGTATTTCTGTAGGGGAAGGATGCTGAGTTACTAAGTTTAATAGCAGCAGAAGATATAAATACGTAAAAAAGAGTCAACTCCTGCCTGGAAGCTTGTATAGGTAAATATAAAGAAACAGGCTAAAATAAAGGAGTATAATGGAAAGCAGCACAAGACTGTTTTAAACATTTTGGAGGTGGTTTTGGCTTATGTTGTTTTAGTTGGTTGTTGCTCTTCTTTTTGTTTCTTTTCTGATTGTTTCCCTTTTCCTTAAAGTGTACATCTAAAAGGAAGTCATTTAATAAGCCCCAGTTACTCAGCCTTGTGTTTAGCTTTTAACTGCATTATGAATTTTGAGGATTCATTGAGGCATAATCCTTAAAGACTATTTGGGTGAGGAAAAGAAGTAGGTAGGTCTACCCTTAGGTAAGAATATGGAAGAAAGCAGATAGATGCCTGCCAAGAAAAATACCAGTGAAGCCTTACAGTAGTGGTGGAAAGTTCAGGTACAGTAACTTGCAGAGAAAGAATTGATTTCTTTTATACTCTTACATGGAAATATTAAAGTTTTAGTTTAATTTTAAGGTAGGAGGAAGAAGTTCCAGAGTTAGGTCTGTGTGACATGGACAGAAAGTCATGATACAATATATCATTCCAAACTTGTGTTCCTGGTGGCATTTCTGCTTTTGTTTATTAGGTGGGGCCATATAGTCAGATGATGCAAAAGAGAAGTATACGGAGAAAAGTTCAGACAGGAGGAGTAACCAAGGTGAGAAGTAGTTGAGTAATGGGAAAGGTGCTTTTTCGGATCTGTCCAAAGGAATCAGACAAGTGTTACTAGGAAAGAAAAAAGGTTTTGCTGACTTGCTGTGTAGGTCAGGGGTTGGATCTCCATAAGGGGTGACAGACCTGGAAGAAACTGTCAGATTCGATGCATTGGAGCTTAAGGTCGATCAATCTCTATGTCCATCCGTTATTAAATAAGATTTATGTTTGCATTTGACCATGGTCCAGCTACTTAGGAGCATTGCTGACCTGACTTGACTGGGTCGTTTGTAGTGGTCTTGCTATAAATTCAGAATTGGTAACTGGAACAAGTTCAGCATAGAGTTGCAGAGATGGTCAGGGGCTGGAGCGCTTGGCCTGAGAGGCAGAGGGACCAGGCTTCTTCAAGCCTGGAGAAGAGATGGCTTCAGGAGACTGCATAAGAGAAGCCCCCCTCAGTGTCTGTGGGGAAGTTATTGATAAGACCAAGCCAACTGCTTCACAGTGGTGTGTGTGGGAGGACAAAAGACAGTGGGCATAAGTTGAATAGAGGGGTTTAGACTGGCTATGAAGAGAGACATTTTCCCCAGGAAGACAGTCGGGCAGTGGAACAAAGGCCCAGAGAACCTGTGGAGTCTCCATCCTTGGAGGTTTTCAAAGCTCAACTAAGTCAACCCCTGAGCAAACTAGGCCACAGCTGACCCTTCTTTGAGCAGGAGGATGGACCAGATGTAATCTGAATTATCCTAGGATCCTATGATGAACAGTAAGACAGTTTTAGTAACTGACTGCAGCTATTTGCAAGATATTTTCATTAATTTATTTTCTTACTGTAACTCCAGTGATAAGGATTTGGGGTTAACAGGGTAAGAATACTAATCATTGCTGAGACTCTGAACACTTACTGAGAAATCAGTAAGAAATCTGTATTTATCCTTCAGTTCAGTTCCGTCACTTATATATTAAAGCATACAGTCATATATCACACACAAACACATATGTATATATGCAAACAAAAAGAAGAAACAGTATGAAATTTCTTTGCAAAAGTTCCTGGCTGCTTTATTTATTTTTTCAATGTTTCCCTTTTCTTAAAATGGGTAAGTAAACTCCTTGCATATTTGGAATTGGTGAATTCCTAGGAATGGTGTACAGCTGATAACATCTGACACAAGCATGCTCGTAGACAGCATTTTCTCTTAAAAACGTAGCAGTATGCATTCACTGGCATACATGGCGGTAGGGATGCTGCTTAGGGGAATTATCGTGTTAATTCCATTAGAAAAAATATTTTGTACACCAGTTATTTTCTGCTCTAAAATCAGCATTCCACGTTTGCAGAAGGCTGGTAGAATTTCATAAGTAATAAATCAAATGAGCTCTCTTAATACCTACAGAACTAAATGTGTTTTCTGGATCTATTCAATAAAATTTAATTTACATATTTTTTGGATGTGTAATCTGTGTGACCTTCAGTAACTGTTTGTTTTTTAAATCTGAAAAATGCCTCCAAAGTGTAATAGCTCAGAGTTTCAAATGGCACAGTAGGATATGTAATGCATATTTTAACATGTTTTCTTTTAATTTGTCACACAGACTTGTTGTGCGTGATTATATTAAAGTCTGTATCTTTAAAGCCAGTAGTACAAGTGTGTAACATGTACTTGGTTGGGCTAAAAAATTCAGGAGTCTAATTTATCTTGAGATATGCTCAGTCAAGTAGTTTTTCACAGCAGTTAGCTAACACTTCAAGCTCTAACAGTGCCCCTGAGCCATAAAAGAAATTTGCATGTAAGAAATGTTTTGAATCTATTAAAACCTCAGCTCAGAGCTAAAGAGTTGCTCTCATGTCTTTGTTGACTAACATAAAGTGAGATGTACAAAAAGCTAGGCTGTGATCGACAGATGCCAAAGCTTAGGTTTTGATGTGATTATGTATTTCTTTCATGCACAGCGGTTTAAGTCTGGGACTGGAGCTTCAGAAAGACAGCAATCAATGGGTCTGTGCAAGAGTGCACAAAATGTATTACTCCTGGCAGTCGTCAAGGCAGAATTATTCAAAAAATAATCTGAAATGCATTTGATCATACACTGGATGGTTTAATAATTTATATTATACCTTATTAGCAAAGTCTCGTGTTTACTTTGTGGCTGCCAAAACAAGATGAAAGGCTGCCTCCATGGAAATACAAGATGCTTGCCTCAAAGTGTCTGTCTTTGCATTTCAGTTTGATAATTTCCCTTCCTCTCTTCATTTTGATTAATAGTATATAGGTTTAAATCTTAGGGTACCTTTTCCTTCATTGCAGTCCTTTTTAGTGAGAGCAGTGCTCCTTATTAACAAGTCTACCGAAGAGTTTATGGTCTGTCAAGACTTAAATTAGTATAAACACAGATTTCTGGAAACTTCTTTACCCTAGGATTTCCTCCAAGTATTTTTTAGGAAACGAAGCTTTGGATTTAGTTCTAAATTCCACTGAACTGAATCATTATGCTAATCTTCCTCAGTCTTGCAGCTACAAAAGTGTGATTTCTGAGCTCAGCCTAAGAAATTGCTACACTCTGACTAGTAATAGTGTATAGTAAATATCACCATTTATATCAGTTCAGAATATTGCAGAAATGCCTTGAAGATTTCCTTGAAAAGTGAATGCACTGCCAATATTTTATCTAGAGATACAAATAAGGGCCTTTCAGAATTAATTCTTCTATGAAGTGAGAGCACAGGGAGTGGACCAGTGTAACTGCTAGTTCAACACATGAGATCTTTGCCTCCACCCAGATTTTTTTACACCAAAGGTGTTGATAAAAAAGCTCTAATAAACTTGGTTTTCTGTGGAGAACTCTCCTCCCCACAAAACATGAAAGATCTTTTCTGCAGGTGTGTTGAATAGCTCTTCCAAGGCCCAGGATGTAGAAAGCTTTAGGGAAAAGAACATACAGGGAAGGATCTCAGAATATAGCTCTACAGTATTGCAAATTCTGAAGATCATAAGACAGCCCAAAGAATCCCTTGTAATTTGTCTTGTCTACCCTAGAAGGCTTAATTTTAATTTTAGTTGTAGTTTCTGTAATTTCATCCTCTTCCCTCCTCCTCTGTGCATACAATATATAATACAATATATATGGTATACTTTACCTGAAAACTAGCTCTTCAAACAGAGCCTACAGGACTTTTTGCCCAAGTGAAAAAAAAAAAATATATATATATAGTGTTTTTCACTAGCTCAGCTGGTAATACAACATTTCTGTGATAGTAAGAACTGATTATATTATAGACAGGCATGTCACTGTTGTCCAGACTGCAGTGAGGGCCACTCAGCCCTCTGCTCAGGCTTCAGAGTGGTCAGCTTAGGACGGCTTTCCCTCTTCCCACTGAGTTTTGTGCTGTGTCTTACAAAGCTACACGACAGACTTAGGAAGAGGCATCTACCTGCAGGTGTCTCTGAGACATTATCCTGTTTTTAAAAGCTGTTGCAGGAATTGCAGGAGGCACAAGAGACAGACATTTTCTAAAGGAGCCTTTCAGTTGCAGGGAACCAGATGTACTCTTTTTTACAAATGCATTTTCTGTGGCAGTAATGACAGAAAGTTTCAAGGAAGCCAGTGGTATTACCCATGTGTCAATGTTGCAGGGCAGAATCTGGGGGCAAACTACAGAGCAGTTCTTAGAAAACATGGATCAGACAAACATATTTATTGTTTTTCTTGAAAGAAAATATTTGGCAGGATCATCTGAAGAGATAAACATTATCAAACAGAAATACAGTAGTGGTTTAAGCAATAGACTGTGAAGTAGCTCTTAAAGGAAAAGGGTCATTTTAGTTTGCAAACTGATCTTTTTGTCCATATAAAAGCACTTTAATCCATGAGAAAATTCGTAAAGAATTCAGGTTAGCAAGGTAATAGGAGTAGCATTTCATGATCAGGAGAAGGAGGAGTATTTAATGAAAGCAGAACTTCTGGTTTAAATTGGCAGTCTCTTATAGGATCTGGGGTACTGCGAAAATCTAAAAATACTGAGCAATTTAGAAAATGTGACTACCAGTAGAAACAAATGCATGAGAGTTCAAAATATAAGATAGAAGGAAAACAAAAGCATAGAGAAATTGTGAGAATTTTACCTCGAACTCAGTTAAGTTTCAGTATTTGTAAAATACTATAAAAGATCACCTACAGGAAGAAAATTAAAAATGGGTTTAATGTATCAGTACGATCACCTAATTTATGGGAAATATGATAAAGTAAGAAGTAAATGGGCCTCACAACTTTACAGGCTGACTTACTCAGATGAAATACCACTGGGACAACTGGCTGTGGAGCCAGTGGCGTTCCCCACGATGAGAACTTCGTAAGCTTTGCTAAAATCTCTTCTGTCATTCTGTCCTATTAGACCTATGCTGTATACTGCCTAGTGCATATGCATCACATGTTGCTATAGGCGTTTAAGACAACAATGTGGCAGCAAAAAAAGAGTATAGGATATTCATGATCAAAATGAGACTATTTGATTTTGTGTTGGAAACAAACAGAAAAACTGTAAAACAGAAATGAAGCACCAGTGAAATCATTACTGAAAACTACTGCACAGGAACGTGAATGAATGCAGCTGTGTAGAAATATTTAATGACCTGGGAATCTGGTTCTAGTCTGCCAAATTTTAAGTCATGAATCTGTGAAAATTAAATATCAGAAGAACTTAGTCGGTGGTTGTATTGATATTTTTACAGCCTTATCCATTCTTTTAAATCACCTTAGCCTTAGTGTTAATGTACCAATGATACATATAAAAATGGTCATGGCCATTAATTATGTGCCTTATATTGGTTGAGATTGTGAGACCTGCAAAGAAAAGAAAGGCTTTATAAATGTCTAGAAAGAATAAATTGCAAATGAGTTTTGATTAATATATAAACCCCCCTTAATACTGTACAGTTTCCAGTTTATTCTGCAGGCAAAGGTTAATCAGCTTTGATTTGGGGGGATAAAATAACTGTAGCTAGTTACTTAAATTTCATATGCCTTAGAAACTGATTGTAATTAATAACTTCACAATATGAAGGAGTTTTGTAGCTTTTGATGAAGCTAACATATTCTGTACAAGACTGAAGTCATGGAGTAGTATTGTTATTGTACCTTTAACTATTGAGAACTACACTCCAGTTTGCTTACCTGTTTCCTCTGTTTACCCAGTTGATGGTCTTCTAGGTGCAGTGTATATAAGAAGTCATCCTCATTTCATAGGTCACTTGTTCAGTAACCTTTTGCCTGTGTGAATTGTGCTCTAAATGAACAATACCTCAGATGTTAGAGTAGCACTTACACCAGGCTGTCGTTTGTCCCTTCGATGCTTACTTACTTAATGAGTAGTAATCATTATTTTCCTTCTGTGATTACTGTAGAGGAGCTGATTCATGAAATGGAAAACAGGAGGCAGTTACAGACAGTTTGAATTGTGCTGTCACGCTTTCATGGGCAGGCACCTTCCTTGGACCTTTGATATTTCTTAGAGTTTGCCCAGGAATACGTTTGGTGAAAGAGAGACTTGGGCATCTGGACTGTATTTTCATGGAACCCTGTTTCAGCTGCTTAGAAATACAAGATTATCCACATAGGTATTTTCTGTGTCCCTGACTCGTTTTATACAAAATGTGAAGTGGGTTGGAGGGGGGGTGTGGTGTAGAAGTAAAATGAATTGATCAAAGGCCTTTTTTAACTGGAAAATTTCAAACCAATTAAAAATCCATGTGAGCTCAGTTGAATTCCTAAGGGATTATTGAAATAGAGGATGGAGAAAATAATTATGAACAGAACTATCGAATGTTGTGATGCAGGATCATTGCACCTTTGTTTACTTACACGTTTACCACCTAATGCCTCTTCCAAATGTTGTCAGATTACAGTTTTAATAGTTTTTTACTTTTGAGTATCTACAAGGCTGAACTGAACAAGGCTGCACGAGATAAAAGTTCCTTATTCTTTCCACTTGGATTTTCTACTGAGATGGTGACTCAACATCTGTAACTTGTGCTTCAGTTAAAAGTCTTCGCATTCTGGGGATCTTTGTGCTTGCAGTCAGGTTGAGAATGGTAATGGCAGGCACAGCAGGGAACTTGGATTCAATATGCTGAATGGAAGGTGAGTGTTTTAGCACAGCTGCCTCCTGAGGGTCAAAGGAAGGGAAAAGCCCTGTGGGAGTATTTTCAAGCACCACTGAGCTGGCACACCAGGAGACAATGATTGACTTTAGAAGAGCCCTACTGTGCAAAGGATTGTTGTGTTGTGGTCCTCTTTATCACTGGCTAGACATTTCTTTTGAAGAAGCCAAAAATGGGAGAGTAGTGAGATAGCAGCAAAGCAAACAAATAAAAAAATAATCATCAAACAGCTCTCTCTGATGACATTGAGGTCTGGAGATTTGTTTCTGTTGCTAGCAGCTTCATTGATTTGGCAGTTAATTTCATTAGAAAGACTGACTTTGGATGGCATTGGTAAGATTTCTGTATAAAAGCTGATGACCTGGTGATGATGGAGTGGTAGTTGAATTGTTGTTTGTCTTGAAAAGGAACATTAATTTGAACCTCCATATAAAAAGGAGATTTTATTTGTATTTGGTATGTACGGTCAGAAATACATAACACGGTTTCAATCTTAATACATGCATTTCTTCACAGGAGTTCAGACATGCACAACAGAATGGCAAAAACTGGAAAGCTCACCCTTCTGCTGAGATCCCAGTGAAAACACCACTCGGCTCATGGATGGCTTTGCAGCTCCCATGGCAACAAGAAGGAGGTGGACTGAAGATACTGTCTGTGAGCCTGGCTCTACTGGCAGCTCTTGTTATGTTTTACTATGGTGGAATGAAAACAGAACTGTGAACTGAATGAGGCTTTTATGAAAACAATAAAACTGCTGTTTAAAATCTTCAAATGAAACATTTTTACCAACGATTCCTTTTCTTTTTCTTTTTCTTTTTTTTTTTAAAAAAGCTATTTTAAATTGAGCAATAATTTGTACTCACCCTATGCCTTTCCTGTCATTTGTAGGAGAGAATATTAATAACCTCTAGGGAGATCTATCTTGCTAAAAGTTGAGATCCTTGGTTGACAGAAGAGTTTGTTGCATTTTTCTTCTTCTAAGAAATCTTTCTATTTAGTGATATTGGTAATCTTTTCTGGGTAGAACATTTAAAGCTTTCTTAAAGATTTTACTTAGTGCAGTGGGATGGTTTGATACGTGTCTTTTTACGTTAGAATCAAATTGCAGGGCCATTAAAGTTTGCCATTTGTTGCTATTTATTTTGCTGTCATGTCTGAAAGAATTTTTGCCCTGCTCTTTTGCCTCTCTCAAATTCACAAAGAGTTACTATGCCACGTTAATAGAATGAGAATTATTTTTTCCTTAGAAATAGTTTTAAAATTATTGCTTTTTTATCATTGAATGGGAATATGGAGTTCTGGTGGTAGAGATCTGTTAAAATATGGATTTAATACAATACAGATTTAGTATAATGCTCAGAGAAGTACATGAGTCTTGTATTAGCTGTGCATTGGTTTGTGCTGTGTATAAGAAATATTGCTCTGTTAGTGAGGAGGTTACATTTTGCATGCTGCAAATTTCTAATTACTTTCTACAAGCCATTTTTGTCATAACAGGATCTCCGTGTGTCTTGAGATTGTGCTAGTCAGCCAGCAACTGGACTCTGTGCCCGGTTCTGCTCACAGCTGACTGCATGATATTGTTCATTCGTTCATGCATTGTTGCTGAGTTGCCTACACGGCTATTGTGGTTTAACCCTGGTAGGCAGCTAACATGAAGCCACTCACTCACGTCCCCGTGGTGGGATGAGGAAGAGAATCAGAAAGTTAAAAGTGAGAAAACTCATGGGTTGAGTAAAGACAGTTTAATTAGATAAAGCAAAGGCTGTGCACACAAGCAAGGCAGAGCAAGGAATTAATTCACTACAGGCAACATCCACAGGCAGATGTTCAGCCATCTCCAGGAAAGCAGGGCTCCATCACACGTAAAAGTTACTTGGGAAGACAAGATACCATAACTCTGAATGTGTCCCCCCAGCTCCTGCTTTCCGCCCAGCTTTTATTGGTGACATGATGCCATATGGTATGGGGTATCCCTTCGGTCAGCTGGGGTCAGCTGTCCCAGCTGTGTCCCCTCCCAGCTTCCTGTGCACCCCCAGCCTACTCTCTGGTGGGGTGGTGCGAGGAGCAGAAAAGGCCTTGACTCCGTGTAAGCACTGCTCAGCTGTGTTTATCAACATGAGTTTTGTCACAAATCCAAAACATAGCTGCATACCAGCTGAGTTGCCTACACGGCTATTGTGGTTTAACCCTGGTAGGCAGCTAACATGAAGCCACTCACTCACGTCCCCGTGGTGGGATGAGGAAGAGAATCAGAAAGTTAAAAGTGAGAAAACTCATGGGTTGAGTAAAGACAGTTTAATTAGATAAAGCAAAGGCTGTGCACACAAGCAAGGCAGAGCAAGGAATTAATTCACTACAGGCAACATCCACAGGCAGATGTTCAGCCATCTCCAGGAAAGCAGGGCTCCATCACACGTAAAAGTTACTTGGGAAGACAAGATACCATAACTCTGAATGTGTCCCCCCAGCTCCTGCTTTCCGCCCAGCTTTTATTGGTGACATGATGCCATATGGTATGGGGTATCCCTTCGGTCAGCTGGGGTCAGCTGTCCCAGCTGTGTCCCCTCCCAGCTTCCTGTGCACCCCCAGCCTACTCTCTGGTGGGGTGGTGCGAGGAGCAGAAAAGGCCTTGACTCCGTGTAAGCACTGCTCAGCTGTGTTTATCAACATGAGTTTTGTCACAAATCCAAAACATAGCTGCATACCAGCTACAATGAAGAAAATTAACTCTATCCCAGCCAGACCCAGTACAGTGGCTCTATAGTGCAGGTGAGTAATCCTCTAAGAAGAATGCTTCCTACGGTGTAAACTGAGGATTCATAATAATTACAGACAATTAATCAGGAAGTTCCACCATGACGCTTTCAGTACAGCCTGTAAATTATAACAAACAGATGTAGCTGTCTTCAGGAACTCAGCTGTGTAATGACTTGAATATTATATTTCTTACTGCAACCACCGAAGGTCATGAGCAAGACTCAAAATTCATGAGATTTAGAAAAAAAAAACAAAACCAAAACCCAAAACACAACACAAACAACAAAAACCAACCAACCAAAAAACACCAAAAAGAAAAACCAACTGTGCTTTTGATTTGCTTCTGTTTGGTTGGTTTTTTTCCAGGCCTTTCTGTACAATCAGGAATATGTAACAATCAGTAATGTACATTTTTAAGAACTCTGAAATTCTCAAAAAAAAAAACAAAACCAAAAACATTTGTCTCTAGGAGCTGAAATTTTCAGGGAAGTACCACATATCACAAGGTTCTCAGGAAAACTATGAGTTGACAAAGTCGTCATATGTGAGCCAAATTTTTGCATTTGATGGGAATAAACTATGCAGATATGTTCTATGCCTCTAGCACTCTGTCAGCCACTCTAGCTTATCTAATCATAGCAATTACAGACTCATTGCATCAGCTGTTACAGAGATTTACAAAGCTTGTGATTTAGATTCTGTGCATCATTGGCTTTAATGAGACCAGCTTATTTTCTTAGAAATAATGCAATATACAGAAAGAAGACAAAGAAGACTTTGTAAGTTTCATTGCCCACAGATGCAGTATATTCTTAAACTGAACTTTAATCTGGTAAGTAGGAAGTGTTGTTGTCAAGTATTTTATTATCTTCCTTTAGATTTTGAGAGGGCTTTTTGACACTTTGTATTGCAGAGCAGTAGAGTGTTTGTCATTTGTTTCTGTTTATTTGTAACTAAGGCTTTTAAAGCCACTGAGCTGAACAAGTCAATTCTGGTCAAACAGCTCATCCTGTCCTTCAGGCAAAACCCAAAGTGCATGCTACCTGGGGCTACTGTTGCAGGCTGGAAAACCTTAGTGAGCGTAGAGTGAACTGTAGAAGTCCATCTGCTTCATGGAATTGATTGGCCTGAACACATTTGCTCTGTGATTTTTTGGCTCCCTGAATGCTTCTGTCATGCTAGGTCGTGTTTCTAATTTTTACATCAGCATTATGTTTGAGGCCTGCTTGCACCAAGCATTCTTTCCTTGTAAACCATCAGGACGGGTCAGAAATCTACTACACTCCAGGTTAATTAAGTCATTGCAGAAGAAGTTTCCCCACACTCAGTTTGATGTCACTTTTTCATGTGCATGAACACACTCATCACTGGAGAATGTGTCTGCTAATTACCAATCCACATACAATGCCTTTGGTTTTTTTAAAGCAAAATAGAATCTAATTTCCTTTGGGTACCAAGGAAGCCTCAACTATTTTTCTTATATGTCTGTGGTAGCTCTGAGTTCTCTTCAGCTGTTTTCAGTGAGGAATCATGCAAACCACAAGACTTGAATAGCAAAAATGTAAGTCTCTTCTGAACAACATGAAGTGCACACTTTTTATGTCCTGCTTGTGCATGGTTTTGGATGCTGGAGGACTTTGTCATTTAATCTTTTCATCGTAGCTTTCTATTAATGGTATACTTGTTTAGAAAAATGATACGAAATCAAAGAAGCGGTTTATGTAAAGCTTGTTCTGTAAAGCAGGAGAGCAAAAGAAGGAGGTACCTTTTTGAGGAGAGTTCATCCACCTCTGTCACATCACTGCCTGCACATCTCTGAACATCTGACAGTTTCTGTTAATCTAGTTTCACTCCTCAGTTCAACTTCCCATATGGAAAGCTGGAGTGATGTCTGAATAACAGCAAGTAATATCTGAAGTGGCAGCAACTGGCAACTCTGACATTGAGCTTGGCTGTAGCCATTACCCAGAATCCTTCCGCTCTTCTTGAGAAGCAATTACAATTTCACAGGTTGGAATTAAAATTCCCTGCGGTATGCAATAGAGTAACTGAAACTGTCAAAGTGATTTCAAGCTGCTAATCTCTTGCTGCTCGAAGAGTGAAAATAGAGCCCCTCGTACCCAGGCACAGATCTGACAACTTAAAAACTCCAGCCTTCCACTGCATTTGAATACATATGGAGAGTGGCTTGATCTGCTCACAGAGGATATCTGTAAAGATGTTATGTCTATGAACATTTGTGTGTTATTAACAAGTCTATCTTTTTTAACTTTAAGATGTGTGTAACTTCAGGGACTAAGACAAATATAAAGGAAGTCTTATGCAAAAGCTCTGAGAATTTGGAGGAATGAGTAGGCATGTGCCTGTCTGTGTGAGGCTTATTAAAATCTTTACTTATGTATTTTCATACATGTAGTATTTTTTGCTGCAAAAAATTGCATGCAACTTTCCAAAATTTTATTTTCACATATTTAAACCCACATTGTATTTTGAGTGCACTGTGTTTGATTGTATAGATAGGAGCAGAAAGCATTTAGAAATCTAAAACAGAAGGAAAGAATGAGAGGCTGTAAAGCTAGGGTGCAAAATAGAAAATGTTAGTGCAAAAGCTGTGAAGTGGGTTTGAACTAGGAGAGACAGCCCACAGAGTTAGCAACTAGCTGCAAAACACCATTTGACTTGTTCAGAGGCAGGGTTCATCCACCAGATAATTAAGGTTAGAATGATTGCTGGAAAGTATTTGTGCAAATATCATTAAATGTCTTTTAGTTGCATATTTCATTCATGGATGCACTTAACATTGAAATGAATGCTTATTTCTTTAAATGAAGATGGTTTCAGTAGCTGGTAGAGGGGAGTTGAATTATGAGTAGTCTTATTTTGCTTTACAGAAGCCAAATTTAAAAAAAAAAAAGAAAAACAAAAACAAAACAACAAAAAACCTGTGACAAATAATCATGTCCCTGCACCTGCTGGTAACCCAAAGCCTGTTAGTTTCCATGGGAAGCCATGGTTATGGATATGGATCATTTATGCTGTAGATCTTCTTGTGCTATGTTGTGACAAGTTGGGTGTTTAAAAAGTCATGGAAGCGCCTGTGTTCCAGTCAAAAAGCTAGTCAAGCTGATGGCAGGAAAGATCTTCATATCTCTTTGTTTTGGTGTTCCACATCTCTCTCTCATGCGTTTTCACGATCTGTGCATAGACTTCTCTCCATTCCATAACTCTCTTGTCATTCAATGTCAGGAGTTTAAAGAACAGTTAAATAATATGTTTAAGTTTTCATATGAAAGGAAGGTAAGGAAGGATATGTGGTCCATTGATGAAGGTGATATGATAATCAGAGAGCATGAGAAACTTGTGCAACGTTATAAGAGCTACATCATCACCTAAAATAAATCATAAGGTATGTCTTTTGCATCCTTATCTTTCTCTACCTGGAATCATTAGTTGCTCCCTCTTGAATTATTACTCAGAGTAAACTGCATTTCATATATACTGCTGGAAAAATCCAGAGTGATGAAATTACATGCAGATTGAAGTACAGCAGTAACGTAGACTAAGATGTGCAGGTATATGTAGTCCTAAAAAAACTACACTGCTGGTATTCACAGCTGAAGTTTTTCATGGGATTTTATGGGATCATAGTTATCAACATGCAAATTCCAGGTGTTAGAATCCCCCCCATGTGCAAAGAGCTACCACTGAATAGGAGATAAGGGGAAAAGAGGGGAGGGGATTGGGGGGGAGAACAACCTTGAATAGTTATGTTTAAGTATAAGATAGTGTTATTTAGTAGCTGCATTACCAGAGAGATGCATTAGCAGTTCAGAAGGAAGCTAAATACTACACAGTGACATCCTAAATCTCTTCTTCACACATTTTGCTCCTTTCTCCTAAATACTTAATCTACATTCTAGAGAGATGAAAATCTCCCTGACAAAACCTAAACAGATCAAGAGGGGGAAAGTCTGCTTTTTGATTGTGGTGATTTAGCATTTTTTCCACTGAGCAGGAGAGGCAAGGTGAATCACATGGTGTAAATGGAGAAAGAATAAGATTTGAGTATCTTTTTGATAAGCTTTACTTTATTGGAAACTATTTAGCAATGATAGCCATTCTTGAAAAGTGGTGTTAACATGGTATGTTACAGAGCACAGTCTGCCTTGGGTGGTTTGCTGAATGCTGGTTGTAGGTAATGGAGTGAAATTCCATGCTGATGACCAGGGTATAATGCAGATTTCTGCCTACAACTTGCCTGCTTTAAATGTCCCATCTGTTGTTGAGTGTGAGAACAGGCTAGTTGTGCTCAACTGAGCATAAAATGTTGTGTCTGCTCCCTTCCTGAGTGGTGTTTGTTGGGACTGGTGTACAAATGGTTACTTGGCAATGGGTTACAGATTACAGGAGAAACTTGGAGATGATAAAATGCAACAGAAAGGGCCATGATTAGCATATAGTGTGAGTTGGGGAGCTGAAATTGTGACACCATGGGAAATTTAACTTTGCATAGTTAGGATCTCATTATAGAATGATCTGAAAAGTAAAACTTTCATGGTACTTGGAAGGCTTTGCTGCACAGACCCCTTTCCCAACTGCTCATAGCTCTTGAGGTTACTGTAGTGTGTTAGAGCAGCCTGTT
Source organism: Nestor notabilis (assembly GCF_000696875.1). Lineage (NCBI taxonomy): Eukaryota > Metazoa > Chordata > Aves > Psittaciformes > Psittacidae > Nestor > Nestor notabilis. The sequence continues at coordinate 90,699 of NW_009926043.1, read as the reverse complement.
TCACCACACTAGCTACTGCATGCTAGTATCACAGTTGGAGAAAAGCAGTCCAGCTCACCTGGCCTCTCTTGGTGAGCTGGGTGCGTACAATTTTATGGAGGAGGCCGCTTCCAACTAGTTGTCACCTATCGCCCTGTTTTGTCAAAGCATTACATTTCATATTGCAGGGTAGGGCAAAAGAAACTTACTCAGTCCAGTGGCACTCAGTAAATAATACATGCTATTTAGTGATTGCAAGCTTTGATTTGTTTGGTTTTTAAGTATCACCATTCTATGCCTTCCCTGTAAGCCTTCATTCTTTCTCATCCTTTCTTCCACCTGCTTCGTCCAGCTATCAGCAGCTCATTTTATTTTATGGAACATGATGTGTCTTCAGAAGAGTATTAATCTGAGCAAGGTGGTTGCTTCCCTGAAAACACAAATGCTGCTGCTCCTGTGGAGCTGATTTGCCAGAGGTATCAGTACTTGGAAGCTACTGTGTTGTGGTGTCTCTCCTTTAACTGTGTAGTATTTGGTTGATGTAGCCTTTGGGTTATGTCAGAAACTCCTGTTTGCTAGTAAGCAGTACTAAAAGGCCTCTTCTGTTGTGTTATATTATTTTTAATCTTGCAAACCCCAGAAATCTGGTAATTTGAAGCAAGAGATAAAATACATCATTGATGTCAGTTGAACGTATTAAATTTGATATCCAGTAGTGGCTTTATGAGCCATAAAAGTCAACATGTAGCAATCACTAACTACAAAATCTCTGTACAGGAGATTATAAAGGGCCATGTGTGACATGGTCTGCAGAGTATTAGTATGAGACAGTAGAAGGAAATAAGCAAGCAAGTTACTGAGTTAACCACACAGATAACCAGTAACAGAGAGAAGGATGTTCTCACTCAAGGGACAGTATTATGGCAATATTAAGGAAATAAAAAAGACAGATAGCAGCTTGGTTATGCTGCAGCAGCCTTAATTTGCTTCTGTCCTGCTTCGATTGTTCAGTAGGCAGAAAGGGCAATCTGAATGACAGTCTCCAGCAAAAGGATAAAGCAGAGCCTAACAGCAGTTAACAGCTTTGGCTCTGTGAGAAATAAATCATTTGATATGAATTTGAACCTCCTGCACTTTGTATCTCCTCCCCATGCAGCTCAAAAGAGAGACACCTCCTCGTTTTGATTTGGTTTTCTTTGGCGTTTTTTCTCTGCTAACACATATTCATGTTCCCAAACCTTTTCTATTTTATTTGAAAGAATACTGAACAAAATCATTCACTTATAATTACGTTTTTAAGATCAGGCTTGTTTGTGTTTTGTTGCACATCTTGTGAGCCTACATCAGCTGGCACCTTACTTGTAGATGGGATGGGATTAATTTTTTATATTAATTTGAACCTAAATGGGAAGTTTTCAGTTAGCCTGTGGAGCGCTACTAGGGAGATCAAGAAAATCAAGCCTAGTGGGCAGTCAATTTGCTATATTTACTGTCTCTATCTGCAGATTTGCTGGGATTAAATACTAAAATTGTTGGAGCTAGCTAATCTGAATCCACTGATAAGTTTTCAGTTTCCACCAATTTATAGTGTTGTTAAAATCAGACATATAGATAATGTGATAGCCTTGCCTCAGCATATATCCGCTGTAAGAATCACTGCTGCAGGACTGTAGTATTATACATTGCTCTCATTACATCCTCCATGGAACATCTGCAAGGCAAGAATATAAACATTAAGCAGCAGATAAGAAGCTCCTAAACTTTGTGAAAAAGGGGCTGTCTCGTGCCTCTGTACAAATATTCATGAAAAGATGTAGGAAATAGTAGATTCTGAGTTCAGGAAGTTTGTTCTAGAATAACTATCAGCTGTATGCCAACATAAAATCTGTGTTTGGATTAACCAGAAGAAACATCACCATCAAACATAAGTTTTCATGCCATTATAGAAGGATGGAGGAACTCTTCTCTTTTGCTACCTTGTAGCAGCAGTGGTCTGCCACTATAGAGGTGGATGAGCCTTACATGCATATAGCAGTATGCCAATAGCACAGAGCTTCCAGGGCCAGCCTTTTGTCACCTGCGCTTCTTTCCATAGTCTTTGAAAGACATTTACCATGTATCCTGCAGAAGCCTTGTATTCTGTGATGTCCTTTAATGAGCTCAGAAGCTTTTGTGAGTATATTCTGCAGAAATCCAGGATTACGATTCCAGCTTTCTGAATCACAGCAGAGAGAATAAGCAATTTCAACCTCTCACATCAAAGTTGTTGTCATAAGAGGGTTCAATAGTATATTTCCTGTTCTTGCTGCATACACTGCTGCAAAAGTTGAGTCATCAGCATATAAATACTTGACCTCAGAATGTCTGATTTTTTTTGGTGTTGATTAGCTGCCCATTTATTTTCTCTTTCTACACTTATTGACTCATCTAAGAATAATGAAATTGAGTCGCTGCCAGTCATACTTTATATTGGTGCAAATGTAGGAAAGCTGAGGCAACTCATAAATACTATCTTATCTGCCAGGAAATCCATGAAACTGAAATTCAAGTCATTCCCACTCGCAGTGGTAGTTTGAGCAAAAGACCTGGAATAGTTTTGGTAATAAAGCCTACTGCTGCGGACAACCTTGTGCTGTGGTCTCTAATGGTGTGCATGTGAGCATGGAAAGTAAATGAAAGTCTGCTCCATGGAGGGAACATATTTTATTCTTTTTTCTTGAAATGTTTAACAATCTGGCCCAAACTCACTTGACAGGTAGAATTGACAAGGTCTGCTTGCCTAAAAAAAAAAAAAGACAGTGTACTAACTAGTCTGATTCTCTGATTGTCAGAGTTCAGTTATCTAGACATGCTATTCGTGTTTCAGGCAGTAAAAACAAGCTGGTGTGATGGCCAAAGACAAGCATAAAACTTTTCTCCTCTTTGTCACTCTGTGGTTGGTTGGAAAACAAAAGTTTTGGCCTTATGCCAAAGAGGAATGCTATAGAATGATGTATATGGTTCTTCCCATACCTTGTAATTGTCAGTATGGGACAAGCTTTAAATATTATTAAGAGCTAAGCAAAGGAAGAATTTTAAATAAACTACCATATTCCCTTGTGCAGTATGATTTTAAAGTAAGCTACATTTTAAGAGTTATATCTATGAAAAGGCTGATTATGGTATTTGCTCACTTTTCTTTCTTTTATGTTTGTTTTGTTACTTTGGGGGTTTTCTTATCATGTTTCCCCTCAGTTCTTGGCAGGTGTAGCATTTTCATTTCAAAATACAATAGCTGTAGCTCATATGGTCCTCTTATGATAATAAATTCTGTGTCATATTAGTTCGTATAGGCTGAAGCTAATTTCCCTGAAACTAGAATCAGTGTGGCAGCCTCAGGGAGTGGCCCAAACATTTAAACTGAGGCTGCTGCCTTTTTGTCCTACCTCATTCTATCAACAGCTGTTGCTTGCAGAAACTGCCAGAAGGATAGTTCAGGTAGCTGATCTAACTGAAATAGCTTTTTAAAGGGGTCCATTTTGAGCTGTCTCATGTCACTGAACTGTCTCACTGTGCATGAGCATCTTTGCAAGGAAAGGCTGCTTCATGTTCATTTGAGCTGCCAGAGAGCCACTCTCTGGGACAGAGACAAGGATTGTGTGAGTCTTTCTTACGAACTAAACTGCTTCTTGCTGGTACAGCACTGGAAAGGTCTTTCTTTAATGCTTTATTTCAATTACAGGGTTGCAGTAGCACGCTGTAGCCACAGAAATATGTAACTGAACACAGACTACTGTTGTGCAAGCACTGCAGAGCCAAGCCATAAAGTAGTTGTTTGAAGACCTTGACCAACTTCAGAGGTCAGGTATGCTCAGGAGCTGCAGAGCTAAGGTCATGGCCCACAGGGCAGGCAGGATGTTGCCAAACTACATAGTTTACTTCAGTGATCTGTTCTGATCAGGTCAGGATTAGTGGATCATAAAGAACATTTAAAGAAGGTATTGTTAACCTGTCCCCTCCCTTAGGTTAGTAACTCTCCTTTTTGAATACATAATATGACTTTTTTTTTTCTTTATGGAAGCACAGCATGCTGGTTGCCTCTCAGGAAGTGCTCTTTATGTGGGTAGAACAGACTCATGTTTCAAGACTCCCAATCTGTCTCTTTTGTTAGCTGTAGAAATCACTTCAAAAACCAACTGGCATGTGAGTGGGTGGGTTTGGTTAGTTGTGGTTTTGGGGATTCTTTTCTTTTGTTGCTTACTTTCCTTATGCACATGCTGCTAAATTTCTATTTGTTAAGGAAGTACAAAGGAGGAAAAAGTGAGTTCTGCGTCATTTCAGTTTGCCTTTGTGCTTAGATCTGGTCAGAGCCAGCCAAATTCTGGGCAGTCAGCAATGTGAGTAAACATAAAGCAGATATCTAGAAAAGGACTTGGAGCTTTAAAGTCACATTAAGACTTTGTTGTAAACTTCCGCTTTGAAGACTTGCAGTATGACACATGCAAAAACTTCCATTAAAGGCTCTCATGAGATTTGTTACCAAATGTTAGCAAAAACTCAGCAGGACATTTCAGGGGTACATGCCAAAAGTTTCTGTCATGCATTTGATGAAAATGTCTTTAAAAAAACCCCAAACAATTAGTGTAAAGGAGGAAACACTGTACTTGCACCAGATTGATATTAAATGCAAATTTGATTTCTGGGAGCAATTTAGGAAAACAATGACTTTTAGTGAGAGCTTAATGGAAATGTGTGAGAACAGAAATGGTCTTTCCTTGCCTTTCTGCCCGCTGCTCCAGAAGTGGTAGAAAGCAAGTGACTAGACATTTAAACTGTGAAACATCAGGAAAAAAACATTTTATCATCAACAACCTTAATGATGTCTTACATGCATTCTGCTATTTCTAACACCATGCTTTTTATTAAGCCTTTTCCATGGATTATCTTGCAGTCATTTAAGTATATATATACTGACTATATATTCTGGTATATTTTTGTCTTCTTTCTATAGTATTGGCTTGAGAAGGCTTGAATGAATTTAGGAAGAGGAAAATAAGGTTAAATAAATGATACTGTGTCTTGTTCTAAGGCTCTGAAATCCAGTTGTTTCAATTTCCTGAAACAAATGCCCCAGTTGGGGCCAGCGAGGGAGAGAGCTCTCCCCCCTGCCCAGGCCTGCTTGCAAGACAAATGGGTCCATTGTTTGTGAGGTGTGCAAATATCACCGGTCCTGGGAGGTCAGGATTGCACACACTGAGTGGGTGCTTAAAGAACTTGGATCAAATATGCGTAGAAGATTTTGAAGATAAGGAGTCGGTAACGATAAGACTTGTGTACTCTCTGACCATGTTTTGGTGGTACAGTAAAAACACAAAGCACTGAGCTTGTGTAAACTTACTCACTCTGCTAGTTCAAAATATGTTGAGGAGTTAACTTTCTACGGTAGGCTTTATGCCAGATAAGGTATCATTTTTCTTTCCAGCTTCAAAACCTAGTGCTGCCATAAGCTTTCTATCATTTACTTGAGCAAACTACAGAAATGCAGTTCTGTACCTATGCCTGACATGATGCACGTGTGTTCCAGGTGAGCCGGTGTAGTGTGGGTGTGGAAATAGCGAGCTGGGAGACTGCACATGTCTGAGGCTGCGGCGGGACTGAGTGAAGCCTGGCTGTGAAGGCTTTCCAGGGGACTTTGCAACTCTGCAGGAGTTTGGGCATAAGGTGGGGCTGAAGATTAGCAGTAGAGTGGCATATAGATTTTTAAAACTCAGTCCTATAAAGATAATACTTTTTATTTCCACTTTATAAACAGGAGTTGCCTTAGACATAAGGGCTAATGTAATAGCCATCAGGCTGATGAGATACTACAGAAGAGCACAAGAGTGATGGTGAGCTGGTGATCTTTGCTTTGGCTGTCATTGGCATTGTTAATGCATGAAGCAGAAACAGTTCTTCACAGAAGATCAGTGATCATGGAGTTTTGGCAAACTCTTTAAGTTACTCATGTTCCTAATAAAAGAAAAAGAAAAATTATCCCCGATGTAAGTTATACCACTGCCTGTTGCTCTGACCATGTATAGGAAATAAAAAGCCTTGTGCTTGCTGTTCTGGAATGCTTCCACTGTATAGTGTCCTTCAAAATTAGCAGCCAGAATTGGAGCAGAACCATGCTAAGAAGTTTGACATCTTAAGATGCCATCTCATCTCATAAGGTTTTGAAAAGACAATTTCCTCCCTACCCCCCTTAGTCTCAGCAGGAGGAACACTTCTCCGTCTTCCCGCATTTTGTGCAGTGTGAATTCCCCCTTCAGTTATGCCTACTAGAAGTGGCACTTTACCAATATCTGGGACCATTATTGACTTTTATATTGCAGACAATGAAAAATCACTCACAAACAGACTTCATTGTTATGGTGGTGGTTCGGCATCTACTTAAAATACAGCTGGATGAGTTTTAGTGGCTCGTCAGTGTCTGCACTTAGAATGAGACTCTATAGACAGCAGTTGCTGCCCGAGGTCGCTGTTAGATCTTGAAGGCAGGACTGACTGGGCTCATTTAATTCCAGCATAGCAAAGTGCTTTAAGGGCCTGCTTCCCTCTTAATTTGAAGTTGGATTTATCTGACTCAAGGATTGCTACACTGGCTACATTCCTGCAGTATGGAGGCAGCACCAGAACTGCATGCAAAGTTAATTGTTTGGAAATATTAGTTCCCCCATATTGTTTTGATACATCTGCTGATTTTGTATTTCTTTTGCCCACCAGGCAGTTAAGGCATGTTTTCATAATTTTTCTTTGCAAATATCCATTGGAGTATAGAAATCTTTCAAAGGCGTATTCAAACCCTTGTACATACTTCTTTTTTTTTTTTTTCAATGAAAGATTAAATCCTTCTCTCCCTATTATTTTATCATGCTTTTTGTTTTAATTTAGTAGGTCACTACAACCAGATTTTTTTCCTAAGGTGGATTTTCTGACCTTTTTTTAAGAGCTTGGAGGTTGGGAAAAACAATTATGTAAGAGAATGATTTTCATTCCACTAATGTTGATTCACTTGGCTCATAAGAAAAGCTTATTGCTTTGTTTACTTGGAAAGAATGAATATCAACACATAAATAATCAGCTGAGAACTAGATTTCCAGAATGAAGAATTTTCCTGCTCACTTTTCTGTTAATTCAAAGCAATATCTTTTAAAGTTGATGTAACTCACAGCCTTATGATGATCATATTACTTTCCCTTAGGAGTAAACACAGACAAAAGTGTCTGCTTAGTTTCCAAACTAGAGAGCAGTTGTTGCCTCAGGTACTCAAATTTCTGTAGAAAAAAGCCTTCCATAGCTCTTGTAGCTGTATGTACAGAATGTATCGATGTACCTGGGGACTTCCATGCCAACTTTTAAGAAGTACTAAGAATTCTTCTTCAGAAAGACACGGAAAAACAATTTACTGCACAAGCCTCCCAAAAGTGCTTTCTCAGACAGTCTTTCACCTAACTAAAGTACTCAGACCTGATGTGATATAACTGGAAGAAATTAACCGTATCTTATAATTTCTGAACTCATTTTCCCCTTCTTTTCACTCTTGGAAAGATATGTAACAGGAAAAGGGGGTCAGCGCTTTCTTCAGACCCTGTTGCAGTGCAAAATTCAAACCTCCTTCTGGAAAATCCTCTCAGGCTAATACACTGCAATCCTACTTCTCAGTATTTGCAAAACCTATTGTATTTAGCTTGTTAACAGCATCCCACAGACTCTCAGGTCCCAGGGACAATTCATGTCTTTCACAGCTCATGGGATTTTGTAATACTCAACAGCAGTAAGAGATTTGTCCGAGATGAAGGCCTAGGCCACTGGTCATGTATGTCATCTGCACTATTATCTGTTTCAGCAATATGGTTTGATTTTTAAAGCTCATAATGGAACATGTATTACTTACATTATGCATAAGTCATCAGATGCTTTTATCAAGTACTTCAGCTGTTTCAGATTACAGGCATGTTTGTGGGCTACGTACGTCTATTGGCTTATTTCTATATGATGGTTTCGTAATGCTGAAAATAGACAAAGAAAGAAGCAGATTCATTTTCCTCAAACTGCTTGAAGTGAGAAAATTATGCTTATAGTTCATGCTGCTGTAGAAGGTTGCTGTGACCTGTAGGCGTACCACTTAGCTTATCACTTTCCAAGCTTAAAAGAATTAGCTGTCAGCAACAGAAACTTTCTGCTTGTTTTTACGGCATTTTGCAGAAAGCAATGCTGATCCGTGCCAACAGGCCTGGGGTACTACACAGTGACACTTCTAAATAAATACAAGTAGCCAGTCATCACACTGGCTTCCAGGTGTTTACAGGACTGGTGCATAAATCCCTGCTTCAGAGATTGGACTTTCATACCTAATGAGACAGGAGCTGCCAAGAACTAAGTAACTTAAAGGATAAGAATTTGGAGACCAAAATTGCAAGGAAGACATGCTCTAAAAGGATACCTTGAATGCATGTAGGGCTTTTGGGGGTGAGGTGGAGCTGTTGGCTGTGCAGAGTAACTGAACTGCATCACTTGGTTTTGAGTCAGCTGAGGACTGCATTTTCTACCCAGGCTGACTCAAATGCAAGCCTAATTTTACTTTTGTAATACAAACTGCATGTGATCTTTCAAGAAAATAGAGACACCCTTGAGTTATATTTTCATAATGGGGAAGTATTGGTCCTTTCTGGTGGTACTTGTTACTGTCCAGAATCGCTTTTTCTGCTGGTTTTTAGACATAGTCCAGAACAGACATCCTTGGGGATGACTGAGTTAGAGAGTTTCTGTAGGTGGACAGACATCTGAGTTACCAGTAAACTGATGTTTAATGCTAAAATGAAATTACACTGTGATTTCTCCATTGTGCTGAACTCTCCATTTTTAATCCCTATTCAATTACAATTAAAAAACCCCAATAATATGGCCTTAGACTTTATCTTGCTCAGTGGGACAACGGAAGCTGTGGTATACGCAGGGAAAATCTCTATGATACTTTTTTCCCTAGTGTTTTGAACTTTGTGTTCATTTACATCTGACATTACAAAGCCTGAATGTAAAATACTGCCAAGTCATGAGTGTAACAAAACTGCACCTACTTGCGTGTAAGGTGGTCGGAATTCAGGCCTGGGAATATTTACTCCCTGCAGACTGTCAGTAGTCTGGCAAATATGAGTGCACACCCTCACCCAGAATAATGCTAGGGCCTCATTCACATTTGGCTTAATCTACTTTGGAAAAGGAAATACCTTGTGACATTCTTCAGTGGCCTCTATGGGCAAATAAATGAAAGATTTAATGGAGCCTTCACAGTAGGACGTTGGCAACCAAGAAGGACCCTGAGGATTGGGCTGTATAAATTAGGCAGAACTTGGGATATTTTCAGAGCTCTGTAAGGGATGAGGAAGATGTCTTTCATCCACCCAAGTTCCTGGGGCTCTGAGGGAAAAAAGCTGCACCATGTTTAGCACAGGGAACCACTGTTTCTCTTGAGTGTTTTGAGGCTGTATGTCTGCATCATATAGTCTGGCCTCATTCCATCAAATACATTCCCCTGAATTGGATGCTAGACGGTAATGGCTTTTAGTATGTCAGCAGGTAATTAATTATGATAAACGTGCAAATTGTGTATTGTACCAATAGGCTGCATAGAGCCAACAGGGTGCATGTGACTAAAAATATAGTGATTAAAGGTCTGCAGTAGTAATGAGTATTATGGCAGTATACCACACTGAGTCACTGGGAGCTGTGCTGTCAATTACCTGTGGATTAAGGATCACTGTGATTTTAACCACATCCCTTATGACCTGAATGGAAAGCCCCAAAGGATTTTGTGGCACTGCCTCTTACAAATGCTCCATGACAGATCTCTTTTCAATTCTTATTCTTTCTTTCTTTTTCCCTTTTTCTTTTTTTTTGAAAGAAAATCGAACTTCAAAGTAACAGCCTAAGTTACAATTAATATACCTTGCAGTGTATATCCTATTACTTTTTTTTCTTGTCCCATTCATTAGCCTTCACTGTGGCTTCTGCACCTGGATGATGAAGGGAAGGGGGAGGGGGGGAACAGATGATGAATGCCAAAAGAAAAAGTAATTGTGGTGATAAGGAGTGCTTGGAGAAAGAATCCTTTCCCTCATAATTTTCTAACCTCTTCTGGCTTTCATGTTAACCTCTCATTGTTATTTGTGTGTGCATATATACATATGTGTGTGCGTGCATATTAAGCACATTGTTATATGTAAAGAGGATGGTTCTTCATGTCTACACATCAAGAAGAACTCAGAACCGCTTTGTCAACATACATAAGCTATTAAACTATCCACAAATGACGTCTTTGAGGTCATCTTCTGTAGCCAGAATGAATTTCTCTTTAGCAGTACAGATGGATACTAGGAAAGCCAGCAGATGTATTGTAGCTAATCAGAAAGAGGCTCAGCAGGGTAACTGAAATCTCTGCTAGAATTCATATCCCTTCTCGGAGTTTAATTAAAGAGCTTTGTGTGCATCCTTTTGTTTTATCTGTTGCCAGTGTTTTGTCTCCTATTGTGGCAGTTCCCTCGAATAACCATCAATTTGCTGTGATAATCTAATGAGGAGAATGAGCAGCACTGTTTAATTATATAAAAATGATAATGAGCTTTGGCTGCTGAAGAGTTAAGGAGCTGCTGCTGTCCACTGGAATACAAAAGAGCTGGTGCCAAAGGGGCCCCTGGAAGTCTGTGGCACTTCAGACTTCATTGCCGAGCAGCAGTAACTGGCTTGAGCAAGCAGCAGGCCAGCAGAGCTTCCTTTGGGGAGAGGTAACTGAATTATTGAGCAGCCTCCTAGCAGCAGGAAGGGAACAGGCATGGGCAGATTTCTGTTTCACACCCCAGAAAAAATACAAGGCAATCAAAAGAAAGATCTCTTGTCCTACATAAGCACAATGCCTTTGGCACTGTACTCCATTCCTCATCCTCCTGGCAGAAGCTGGAGTTTGGGCATAACCAGGTGTCCTCTGGTGCCATTTTGCTGCAGGAGGTAGCAGGAGAACTTAGGGGAATGAGGTTCTGGCTTCTGGGGAAACATAAGCCAAGGTGTAGATCACTCAGGTATGCCTGTGCTCTATCCAAGAGTAGTGTGGATTCAGGTTTATCAAGAGATAACTCTTCTAAGAGGTAAAAACTTTCCATTTTCAGACCTTTTCCTCCCCCCCCCCCCCCCCCTTTCCCCCCCCCCCCCCCCCGTCTTTTAACCAAAAGGTAAGTAAAGTCTTGTGCAACCTCTTTATTTTACATCCAAACTATTTAGTCATTGAAGTTGTTGTTTTCCCTTTTCTATTTTCTATAGCTGGGATCATGCTGAAGTAAGCATGGGGTGGGGAGCTTTGGAAAACAGGAACAGCAGTGGAGCAGAGGAAGATTAATTGCTGGAAGCCCTGTTTCTTAAAGCAGAGAACCAGGTTCCTGGAATTCAGCTTAATATTGATGTGACAGACTACCGTGTGCATTGCATCCTGATTAATCACAGCACTAATGAACTCCTGAGGTATATAGTGCCTGTAGGGACCTACAGGCCAGGTCTCCAGGCATATTGTCACTTGGCTGGAACGTGTATGATGGTGCTGGCAATAACACATCCAGAACTGGGAATGTCTATGAAGGCAACAGGAGGTGCTTTTCCATTCTCAGCGCATAGTCTGGCCATACCACTGTGGGAGAGGAGGTATAGACAGGCAAGGCACCAACACGATTGAGGTAGGCTGGGATGAAACCTGTGACACAGCAATGTTGTTAGAAGTCTGACCTGGACTGGGCTGTGACAGTAGTGCTTCTGACTGACACTGCTGTACGACTAATACCCAGAAAGTGGAAAAAACCTTTGAGGAGCACTCTGTTTTTACCACGGTTTGCGTTGGTTGTATGTAAGAAAGACTGATTTGGGAAGGGTAGTACTGAGTGGATGAGAGGTGCCACTTTGCCTTTATTTCAGCATTCAGCATTCCTACAGTATGCTATGCTGTGTATTTTCGTATCAGGAAAGGTGTGCTGGGATAGAGTCTTAAACAGAGAGGTTAAGGTAAGCTTACTTTACAGGTGTAGGATACAATTGCATTATACAGGCAAAGCATTTTTATTGCTACTGAGAGTCTTTTAGACGCTGAGCCCTTTGACCAGGTCCTTTGCATGTGATTCTGCAGATTTCTCATAAGGGCAAGTTAACAGATGTGCCACTTTCCTTCCTTCCTTTGCTTATCCTCAGCACCTCTCCTCTGCAACTCATACTGTCCATAACAGGGTTATTGACCTGCTTTCCTTCACTGAACCTCCAGTCCAGTCCTTCAGTCCTGCCACTGTCTCTACTCTGTTTCACAATATTCCCTGCCCTTCTTTCATCCTTGTGGGCATTGAAGCCAGACAATGCTGTTCAGCCCAAGAACCACAGAACTCCTTTGGCTCTGGGCTTTTGTGTTCCAGTGGCCAGCCATGGCAACTCCTGCACAACCAAGGCACATCACTTTTACATGAGGAGTACCACGCACCTTCCTCATTAGGAAAGCTGTAAATCTGAATTGCCTCCTCCTCTTTTAGCTTTGCTCTTTTTAACATCCCCATCCATTTATAACCCAGTCTCGTAAGTTCATTCTGCATGCCAACTATGTAATACATCCTTTTCTCCCTACCCAGACAACTACAACTTTGCTTTTATAACTTCAGCTCTTGTTATCTTATGGATCAGTCACTGTACTTATCCTGTCATAAATCTGACAGATGTACCCTACCCAATCTCAGTTCTCCTGCAAAGATAACTTTCCCAACGCTTAAGTTTAACCATGTTGTCTGTTCTCTGTGCTTTCCCATTGCCTCGCTCTAGAAACTTATGCTGCTTGTTTTTACTTCAAGGCTTATCATGGTCTATGTTCTCCCTACCTATCATCACCTCCTCACTATTAAAGAGTTAGCTTCCACCTCTAATAACACACAGTCCTGGCCTCCCCTGAGCAATCATTCCATTTTGAAACAGTGTTCATACTTGAAAGGAGTGTCCTGTGAAGCTCTGCAAAGCAGCTTCTTTTGGCTTTTAGCATCCATTCATAAGATTCTTCCTTCCCACATCGCCTCTTAAAAGGCTATGTATGGTGTGCTGGCTGCCATTGTCTTATTTTACTCCCTTCCCTGGCCATACTGCCCCAACATTTTACGCTCAGGTCACAAATGCTTTGGGATTGGGACTGTCACCCTGTTCTGTCCAGGTACAGCACACAGCACAAGGAGAATGTGGTCTGTATAACGGGCTTCTACACACTTCAGTAATAAATCCTTAGGCAGCAGCAGAACACCTGTAAAAGCAGAGTTACATGACAGTAGCACAGTAAAATTGTCACCCTGCGCCTGGTGAAATGAGCAATCCAGAAGAAAAGCAGAGTGGCTGGTATCTTCACACCCACATTCAGCTTATTCACACTCAATAGAGACCACATCTTTTTCTGCTCCTACCTGACATAGCTTATGCTGAAACCTGAGGATGCGAGTTTCAGTAACATTACCTGGAGGATTCTAATAGCTAGGCTGTGCCCTGGGAGAGATATCTGTGAGCACACAGCACCTCCAAATATAACTAGTGCAGTTAAGGACTCACAGTTGGCCCCACCGCTATGCTGATGGAAAAGATTGTGTGGGCATTTCATTTGTTTCAGCAGAGATGCATCAGATATTATCTCAAACTGTACTGGTGGCTTTAGCTGGCTAGGCTGGGTGTGCACTGTTGCAGACTGGGGGCCACGTGCAAATCGACTGGGTGCCTTTGAGGCAGTAAATCCTGGCAGTGGGGTGGTGGAAATGGCCGTGGGGAGGGAGAGGAGGAGCAACTGTAATGTCTTCAGCCTCGCAGCTGTGTGCAGTATAAGCCTTTATCTACGGCAGCACTGTACTTAGAAAATAAAGTAGTCTTTTCCTTTTGCAGAGACTCAGGAAAATATTGCCTTCACTCTTTATGAACTAAAATCCTTCGTTATCCGTGGAGTTTGACTGGTGTTGCATTGAAATGAACTTCAAAGCAAACTCACATCGAAACTGCTAGAGACTTCAGTTTTGCTTGGTTTTGATACAAAACATGAAAATCACCTCAGGCTAGCTGGCAATGCTTGTGACGAGCAAATCTTTGGGTGAAACAAGAGAGGGCTTCCAGTTTCTAATGAAATCCTCTTCACCCCCCACCCCTCAGTCCACTGGGCATTTACATGGTTTTCTTGTGAACATTTCACGCAGCTTTGAAAATCAAATGCTTCCTTACAGGAAATGTTTTTTCTCTGTTGTGCATCTTTTGTGGCTGACTGCCAAGAGATCCTGATCCAACACCCAGCTGTGCTTCTATGACCGGCTTTTGTGACCGTGGAAAATCATTTTTTTACTGCTGCCTCCTCCGTTTTCTTCTCTGTTAAGTATGTATAAATGAAATCAGAGCCTGTATGTTCTTTGCAGCCATACTGGGCAGAAATATGATAGCAAAAGGTAAGGCTTCTTGGTATCTTAAACGGCCTCTGAGAAATTAAACAGATAGATAAACTTTTTTTTCTAATCTGATAATAATTATTTTGCATCCCCAGGGTGAGAGCCACGCAATGCTTCTATGTAAGTTAAAACAGTAAGTGGCAAAATGCTTATCCTATAGTAAGCTTTGATAAATGGGGGAGGAGATAAAGCTTTTGCAAGGAATATAGACAGAAAACAGTCTCCTTTTCTGGAAAACACTTTTTACTGGTATGCATGCTTTTATACTGTCTGAAGGCATTCTGAAATGACAAGGTTGCAAAAGCAATCTCTGTTAGCTGCATTTTGACTTAAACAATGAGGTAATTCCTAACATGGTAATTTCACGTGGGCAGATGTGTGAAAACCCAGAAGACATCCTTCTTTACACTTATGCAACCGTAAATGAGTGTTGCAGTTACAAATACCAAAAAACAGGGGGGAAGGAGGTGTGGGGAGCAAGAGCTGGCCTGGCAAAAAAGCTGGGCTTTGTGCAGCCAGAGCCCTTCACTTACATTCTGAAAGCAAGGCCAAATCAAATTAACAAGAGGTAATAATGCCTAACAGAAGCACTTCATGTCTAAGTGACTGCAGAATGTGTCCTTGGCAAATGACATGTACACGTGATGCTTACACATGCAGCATCACTGCACTGAGGACACGAGGATTGAGCAGTTGGAGGCTTTTGGGTAGTGTTCAGGTAGATGCTGTCAAGAATCCATTTGGCCCTCAATTAGGTTTCTTTTGTACTTTACAAATCAGGGATTCAGCAGATGTGGAGAACAAATGCCCATTTTGATCTGGGAAACAGATGCAGCCTTGAGTATGCAAGAAACACAATACACCTTTGTTCCTTTCTCTTTAGTTTTTAAGTCAACATTGTGACCAATGTTCTATGTTAAAAAATAACATGTTTGGACATCTTCCTTAAGTTCTGGTGTCCTCAACATAAAAAGGACATGGAGCTGCTGGAGCAAGTCCAGAGGAGGGCCACGAGGATGATCAGAGGGCTGGAGCTCCTCCCGTATGAAGACAGGCTGAGAAAGTTGGGGCTGTTCAGCCTGGAGAAGAGAAGGCTGCGTGGACACCTCATAGCAGCCTTCCAGTATCTGAAGGGGGCCTACAGGGATGCTGGGGAGCGACTCTTCATTAGGGACTCTAGTGGTAGGACAAGGGGTTATGGCTTTAAACAGGGGAAGTTTAGATTAGATATCAGGAAGAAGTTCTTTACAGTGAGGATGGTGAGGCACTGGAATGGGTTGCCCAAGGGAGTTGTGAATGCTCCATCCCTGGTGGTGTTCAAGGCCAGATTGGACAGAGCCTTGGGTGACATAGTTTAGTGTGTGGTGTCCCTGCTCATGGCAGAGGGGTTGGAACTAGATGATCTTAAGGTCCTTTCCAACCCTAACTATTCTGTGATTCTATGATCTTGCCATTTGATTTGTTATTATTTATGTTTGGAGTATTTAAGATTTGTGCTTCCAATTTCTTTCTCCTCATCTCTGGCACTGGATTTGATGCATGTTTCTTTTCTTGTTAGTGAAAGCTGAGGCTTTCTTTGACTGTGAAACTGGTGTAAGTATTTCCTGCTTTTCCAATCTATCCCCCCAGTCTGTTAGCTGGCCTAAAACAGTGGTTTGTGGTTCAAATTTGGATTTCTGAAAAATAATGATTAAGAAAAGCTACCTTCCCTTTTTTTCCTTAAGATGTACCTTTGTATCTTTTCATTGTCTTACTGTAGTAAGTAGAACTTATGAAATGGCATTGTGAAGATGGCTTACCCATGCTATAATTGCCTTTCAGATCATTATCTCTGCATTTCATTAAGCTTCCTTTTGAAATGGAGGCCTCAAGATGGTAATGCCTAGGTTTCCTACAGGACACTGTTTTTTACTTACTTACTTCAGTGGTATGGCACTGAGGAAGCAGTTACAGCTATACTCCTGGTCATACTTTTCCTCAGGAGAAGTCTACCTACAGTAGACTTAGTTAAGGCATATTTGATCCTCCAGAGATTTCCAGTTCTTCTGACATCTGCAAGATATAACTTCATGTTGCAAGGTGACTTGATGTTGTAGTGTTCTCAAGAAAGTAGAGTAGACTGTGATTTGTTTCTCTGGGTCTTCATTGTTATCCATATCCTTTCAATCCCTGATGAAGAAAGGGTAACCTTATTTCTCTCTTCCCCCCTCCCCCCCATTTCGTTAGAGTGGTCAAAGTGAATTTGCACACCCTGCCTCCTCAGGCTTGTCAGTCCCAGAAGGACTTACAAGTAGGTCCTGCTCGCAGGCATAGCATTTGCCAGAGACTGAAAATATTCTGTGCCCACAGCCAGTTACTGTGGGTGGACTGTGGAAGAAATCTGTGAGGGGGAAAGTCCCTCCTGGACTGTGCAGCTTTATAAAACAAGCAAACAAAAAAAAGCAGTATCAGCCTGAGAACCGCCTGTTTGCTGTACTCCAAGTCAACCAGGCTTACAGTTAAAATAACCTACCAACCCACCACCAATTAAAAAAAACCCAAACCCATAATCTATAATTGCTCCTATCTGTTAGGAGGGTTTTGGTTTTTTCTTTTTATCCTGTATTTTCAACTACTGAAACTTGGTTAAAATAATTAGAAGTAGAAAAAAATGTAGTATGTCAGCAAGGGCTCTTTAGAAAATTCAGTAAGTCTTTTTATAAAAACATGCACTTTAACGTGTCCAGTAATGCGCTGCACTTTCCATTGGGGAAGGCTGCTGTGGCATCCTCATACTCATCTTACGAAGTTTAGAGGTGTCATTGATTAATCTAGTGCTGAGTGGTCATTCTTAATGGACTGTATTGTCCAGTGGGCCATTGGGGCCCATCAGCAGGCAGACTAACAGCCTCTCTACATGCTCTATTCAGTCTAAGTGGCTGCTTTGGCATACCTGCATTTGCAGCTCCCATCATTTTGCTCAATAAACAGCTCGTAGTACTTCATGGTGGTCAGGGAAGCTTGAGCTGACACTGCCACTGCAGTACTGATGGGTTTAGGTTGTGGGCACTTGTGGGGTTTTTCCCTAATTCACAGACATTTTTACAGAATTTGTTTTAATAAGGAGAGTGAGCTTTCTGAACAGAAAATAGGGGACATCTCTGCTTGAATCTCAGGACTGTGGGTGTTTGGGGACAGAAGTGCCATAACCTGTGGGATGAGCTTGGGGGTTTGCTTAGCCAGGATAAAAGAAGAAATTTAATTCTTTGCTAGATGAGGCGTGTTAAAGGTGCTGGGTTTTGTACTTGTTTCCCTGCATAATTCCGTTGTATTTCCTTGTGAGCTTGGACTTCAGAATATTTTTCACCAAGTCCCAGTACCTAAATGTACGAGGCTCTTAGCTTGCATTTTCTTGAAGCACATTTCTTTGCCTTGTGGTTGCCAAGAAATGCTTGGAAACACTGCTGAATTGCCTACATAAGAGTTCTTTTAAAGTGAATTAACAAAAAAAAAAATACAAAGCCACAACTTAATTACCTTTTACGTATAATAAAATCTTACCATTTTAGAGAGGCTGACTCATGATATTTGAATGCCAGGAGTTGGCAATACTGCTAGATGAAGTGTTAAATCATTTCAAGATCTGCCCTGATCATCAGCTTTTTTTTCACAAAGAACAGTAAGGAGACCATATACACATAACCTAGAAGTAAAGCTCGTGCAAAGATGTCGTTATTAGATGCTCAAAGCGGTGTGTTGTCTCCATGAAAGAATTCTGACCTGAGAGTTAATAAACACTCGTGTCACCTTCCAAGATCCAGGCAAAAAAATGTTTGAGCATCTCTTTCAAGATGATACTATGCTGCTGGAATGTCTTCCATTACCTTGTGCTGCAACATATTACTTAAAAGAGTGATAGCATTTAAATAGTGTTGCTCAAATAACACAGCTCATGCCCACCTGCTTTGGATTTTTTTTTACACTTCTAAAAATCCAAAGGAAAGGCAGAAATGTTTTAAACTAAATATTGGTCCCTGTGCAGTTCTTATCACTTCCACTTCTCCCGTTCCCCCTGAGCACAAAAATCTCTTATATTTGTGGTTTATGTTTGTCTTGTGGTATTTTCTCTTGCTATTTGACTAGTACTGCCTTTATGTGGTATGCTTATGCCTCTGGGGCAGAGCACAGTGGAGGAGGATGTTTAAAATTAGGTGCAAAATTATAAATCTTTGATAAAATGCTGATAAATCTTTATGTAATGTACAATTAAAATCACTCAGAATCAAGAAATTGTGTTGCCAAATCACAAGCCAGCAGTGATGTTTCATGCTGACAGAGCCCTCTTGAAAGAAAATACTCTGGATTTGGATTTTCTAACAAACTTTTCTGGATCCCACAGGCCTGTGAACAGAATATAAAATAACTATTTTAATTATAAAGTAAAATAAATATCATTAGATGGTATTGGGACATTTTAGCTAAGCCTGTTTTGCCAACATGAGACCTGTATCATGAGGCACGGAGAAGCATAGGACATCACCTGTATTGTAAGAATGGGCTTCCCATTGTGGAAGTTGTATTGTGCCTTAGGGGCCTGTACAGTGCCTCAACTAATAAACTGAAAGATACTTCTTCTAAATCAGCTCTAGTTAACATAAATGGATGAAAAGAGTGTAAATCACAAATATATTTTGATATATATATATTCATAAAAAATAAATGGATTAGAAGCTGGGTCACTAGTTAGTTAATCAGAAATGCCATGGAAACAACAGCAGCTTTAGTAGCAACGGTGAGATCACAGACAAGGGCTTTAAAAACAACACCAAATGAGTCTGTGAATTTCTTGCCTGCTGTGCTTAATATTTTTAATCTGAAATTACTAATAAAAATATCTGTTGCTCTGGCAGATTTCAGGCACAGGTTCCCAACATGAGGGGTAAAGCAAATGTCCTACTGTCTGCTGCAAAGGCAAAGCTTGGCTATGTTTTTTCATAGGTATTTAAGGCCAAGAGGGACCATTATGACGATGTAGTTTGACCTTCTGTATAACACAGACCAGAGAACTCAACTCAGTGGTTGCTGCCCTTGGGCTAGATTTCAAAAGTGGAGAGAGATTTATTCTTTTTTTTTTTTTATTTTGACCCCTCAGTGTGTTCAGCTGCTTGAATTGGGCTCTTTGTTAAAATGAAGAGACTGTAATATTAATTAATGTTTTGTTTTCAGAATATGCATATATATATGTATAAGTACATAGGTGTGTGTACGGACAAACATATAAAATGGTTTGCATTTGTAATAATAGCTGGCACCACCACAGAGATGACTTCAGATTTAAAAAGACACATAGAATCTTAGGAAAAACTGGGATAGGAAAAGGATGGCAAAAGGTGGCATGACCTTCACAGGCAAGTCATCATGGGTCTCTCTGGTGAAGTTTTTATACTTGATATTAAGTCAGCATAGGGAGGGGTTAGAGGCCTACAGAGAGAAAAAACCTGCCTCACCCTAAAGAAATTGCCAGAAATGTAATGCAGGGTAGAAACCTCTCAGGTGGGGCTTGTTCTAAAAAGGCAGGATCAGGCCAGGAGCTCAGCCCTATGCAGGGAAGTTAAAAACTCCATCCCTATACCTACTGTGGGAAAAGGCTGGGTAGAAACATTCATGCTGAGAAGCAAGCGTGGAGCCGCCTGCATTGCCACCCATTGCATCTGTGCTGCAGTGAAGCTGAGAGACTTTTATGTTTTGCTTCAGGAAGTTTTTAGTGAAAGCTTCATTGAGATTAGTTTATCTTATGAGGGCTAAAAATAATTTTTAGAAAAGGCTATAATCACTTCACTTACTCTAAGGAGTATGGTGAGCATGATGGGATACTGTGCAGACTTTCAACTGTTTGGTGTTTGCTGCCAGTGAAGACCCTTGGCCACCCTCAGAGAAACACTTTCTGTTTAGTGGTCCATTAAGTACTCTAGTCTAATTAATGAAGCAGACTTATTTTTTGTCACTGGAAGTTGTCCTGGAAGCTTACTTAAAGGGAAAACTACAATGAAAAGTTATCACAATTTGGATAGGTAGATATTGAAGAAGTAAGACTATATAAAAATGAATGTTTATTAGGATAGCTGCCGTCTCTTTCACAATTCCCCTAATAGCCATGACCAGGCTGAGTGACCTCCCAGTGGGCCTTTTTATTGATACTCCCAGCAGGCGTTTCAGTTTGATAAGTAGGTCAGGATTCAGTTGGTCTGATACCCATTTGAATGCATGACAAAACAGAAGGATTTCAGCTTTCCTGTCAAAAAGGTTCTACTCTTTCATGTTCAGGTTATCTAATATCTAGAGGGCAGGTGCAGGGGTTAAAAACAAAAAAAAATCACAGTGGGGAGAAGGATAG
Source organism: Nestor notabilis (assembly GCF_000696875.1). Lineage (NCBI taxonomy): Eukaryota > Metazoa > Chordata > Aves > Psittaciformes > Psittacidae > Nestor > Nestor notabilis. Next base: position 69,855 of record NW_009926043.1, on the reverse strand, counting down.
TACGGAAAAGAAAGTATTAAAATTTAATCCTCTAACTGGTAGCATGACTAATGACTGCACAGTCTCTACTCTGCCATTTCCCATCTACAACAGAATTGTCCTGCTGCCGATAGTCCCAAAATATTTTGTAGCCACTTCAATTTTTGAAGTGATCTCACACTTACTTATCATCCTAGCACTATCTTTTTGGAGTGGAGGAGAGGGTGTGTTGATACATTCTGCCCTCCTCCACAAAAATGCAGAAGGTCCAGGGGGCAAAACTCAACTTGCTCTGACAATTCCTGCTTCTCCCTTTTCTCCACACGCCGTGTCCTGGGAAGGGAGCTCATGCAAATTTCCCAGTGCCCCTCTGGCACTGGGAAAGGAAATTTAATCTAATTTAGTAATTCACCCATAGGCTTATGATGAATAGAAAATGAAGAGGTGTGTCATCTTGTCCGGTGAAGTTGGGGCTGATGAGCTGAAACCAACAAATATATTACAAAAAAGATAGCAAGCTGGAGTAAAACCAAGTTCTCATTGGTGAATTATTAGTCCAATGTTCATTATGATGTCTAGTTTCAATCCTAATGAGGTGGAACTTGATGAGGTAATTGCTTTGAACTATAGGATTCTGTTTACCCACAACAAAAGCTTATAGTATGGTATCATCTCATCAAGCCCATCCCTTTCTCTCAAAAGTTATTAGTTTTCTTTTAAATTGGATGTTGGTCTTTTCTCATGTAATGAAATGGCACAGTGACTGGAGATATCCAGTACGTATCAGGATTTATCTGAAGGTAACCACCATCTGCAGGAAGTTCCTACTCAGTCTGGTAGGGAAGAATCTCAAAAGAAAGAAATGTTGAGGGGATATTTGCTGGGAAATCTGGTACAAAGTTGGTGTCGTGTTTACTGCGTCGTACCAAAGTGAACTAATATTATTGGAACATGTTTTGAGTCACAAGTTTCACTGAGTATGGACCTACATTATATGATTTCCACAAGGTAGATTGCTGTATATGGAGTTTGCAGGTTCAGCTAACTGCGGCTCACAGCATCATTGCTGTGTAGTAAAAACACCTCAGGTCTGTCTTGCATCCCACTTTTGCTGGTCATTTGTTTCAGCCTGGAATATAGGAGCATTTGCAAGTATACAAATGAAAGAGTTCCTGCATTTATTGCTTTGCCCCATGGTGTTAGGATATGTATAGTATTTCACCAAGCAGTTACTCAAAGTTATAGGGGTTTTTAAATCCTTTTTCCAAAAATGATGTGATGTTCTGGTTGAGCCTTGTCACTTTGTTCAGGAACCTAGAACTGCTGGATTTGCCACCATTTGGTAAGGAAAGGGGATGAAGGAAACTGCCTTCAGACAAAAAAAAAAAAAAAACAACAGAAAGATTTTTCTCTGGGTTCCAGTTTAAAGGATGCAACAATATGTTATAGACAGAGCACAGGACAAATAGCTTGGTACCTGATCATTTTTTATCTCCACGAATATCAAACTCTGGATATTGAGTCTGTTGGGCCGGACTAACTTGCTGTCTTGTCTCCACATCCATTTCTTGGCCTTTTATCCAAAATCAAATGTAATATCTATTCTTGTCAATTTTATGCCAGACAAATCTTCAGTTTGAGGACTTGATGTTAAATGGATGTGGGAAGCGGAAGGTCAACTTGGAGCTTGCTCCGCGCCTTGACCTAGCAATGCAGTGCCCCCGGGAACAGAACTGGGTGATGGGAAGAGGGAGCACTAGCAAATGCAGAGATGCAAGTGCATAAGCAAGGCAAGTATTTCACAGCAGTATTTTCCCAGCCTCAGTGACTCCTGGTTCAGGGACTTTCTGAGCCAAAGCAAGGAGTAAACTCTTTTCCATGAATTTTCCTGATTTTCTATAACATCCTGCAGCAAGGAGGGTGCAGCAACCCTCTCAACTGACTGTGCAGAAGCATCCCTTTTCTCTTGGCTTTGAAACCCCTACCTGCCTTTTCCATTGATACTCCTCTAGTTCTATTTTTCTGAAAGACATAGAATAACCCTTATTTCATTCATCTTTTTTGTCGGCCACTTATGATTTTGAAGATCTGTGTCGTGTCTCTTTAAAAAGTTGTAAATTATGGTTACAATATGAATACCGTTAATTTAGTTTAATGGCAGGCTGTGTAACAAAAAAGCTAGCAGGAAGTTAAAACAATGATACATCCTTCAACAGACGTTTCAGTGTGATTAAGAGACAATACAGGAGCTATTAACTGTCAGATTGCAATGAAGTTAAACAGCTTGTTTTGTTTTACTGGAAAGCAGAAGGACTATAAAGAATTTTAAATGTCTTTCAGATCAGGGCAAAGGAGTTGCTAAGAAGCGATTTCCTTATGTAAAAACCTTACTGAAAGGTCTGAAGAGCTTGAACCTCCTAAACTCTTTTCATAGGGAATAGGTAGAAGAGTTGCATAGAGAGACTGTTTATAGCTCTGAAATTCTTCTCTTTGAAGTTTTGTCCTGTTCTTACAATTCAGACAGACAATACTGTGGTACTTGCTCCTTGTTAGAAAAACAGAAGAAACAGAAGTACTGAACCCTGACAGGCCCACATGGGTAAGCCCTGTTGACATCTAGGGCATTGCAAGCCATGCCAGAGCCTAAGCAGAGAACTTGGAAGTTCACAGGAGAACTGGTGAAGATTCAGGTTTTGTTGGTTGAGGAGATATAATGAGGACGCTATGGAGGGCATGGGTGTTTGGGAAGCCCTCCAGGCATTGTTTTCGTTTTCATATATTTTTAATGGTTTCAGGTTTTTGCCTCCAGGATAGGTAAGGTTTAGGGAACTCGTAGAAGCATGCAGCATCTTTCAGAAACCCCAGCCTGCATTTATTTAGAGTTTAATACCTTTGCTGGCATTGATTTTTTTTTTTTTTTTTAATATTAAATTGTATTTGGGGATTTTTACTTGTCTGCATGCTCTGGCACTGGTTGCACTGAAGAAACTTATGTTTCTGTAGTCCTGACTTTTTGCTATTAATCCTATTTTATGTTTTAGCCAGAGGTGTTAAGGAAAGATTTGGCTGACTAACTAGCTCCAGGTCCTTTTCAGCACTAGTGTCTCTTAACTAACCTTCAGACTGGTGTCAGTATTGCATTCGTAGATGTTTAGACATTGATCCCAAAAGTTGTGTTCCTGGCTGTAGAAATGTCCTTTCTTTATTAGAGTACAGGATTGTGAACAGAAGATTCAAGCTCCACTTCCAGGGTTTCTCACTGACTTGCTTAGTGTTCTTTTGCTGAGGATATAAGTTGTTTTTAGCCTCCATGAAACGAGTGCACTAGTTTCTTACAGCAGTGTCCCCCAGTGTGTTGTTTGGAAACTCAGTAGGGTTCATCAATGAAAGAAATTTTTGAATGACACCTTCAGTAGTAAAGTTGGTACTTAGAAATTTCTTGATAGAGTGACTATACCAAGTGTTGTTACAGATTTCGTTTTATCTAGATTGTCCACCAACCAAAGGAACTTACTTAGATTTTTACATGTAGCAAAATATTACTGCTGTGGAGGAGGTGATGCACAGATTTTGATGTGCTCTGAAGTGCTTTACCAATGCTTTTTGCCCACTCACCCACCCCCCACCCCACCTCACCCTGCCTCTTTTTTGGGCCCTATGAAGTTACCTAAGGAGTTGAAACATGTAGCTTCTGAAATTCACGCCTGGAGTCCTCAATCCTAATTTCCTCAATTACTGTGACCAGCAGTGGCCAAATGTACCCATAACACCCATAGATGGTAGCAGCCACAGATACCATGTGGGGTGAGTGGTGCAGGGACTGTTTATTGCATCTTCATGAAGAGGTGTCCCTCATCCTCTTCTTTTACATAACCTCACCTCCTCAAAATTGGACCCCAGCCAATGTATTTGCCCCACATGAATAAAGGGACATGAACCTATACTCCCACCTACCTCTCCCATCCATGCAAACTGTCAGTCATATCCCTTCACTGATACGTTCTTCTGCAAAAACACAGATTAAGCCCATGTTTAGTTTGTGTCAAAATATGCTTGCAGATGCTTGATAAAACTTTGTAGCCTTGAGACTGTTCTCTCTGTATTGCCACTATTTACATGTTAAGATGCCCATGTATGAGTATTGCAAAACATGTGAATTAGACATTATGGGACATGTTAGCCCCTGCTTTTGGTGGTCATTTAGGAATACAGGCTTGGGAGACCTGGCTGAGCACTAAACCTGCACTTCCTTCCTCACCCAGGTTTCTGCTCAGCTCCTGAGAGTGTTTCTGATCTGGGCAACCAATTATTGACTCAAATGTCAAATACTCTTGCTTGAATCTCCAAGTGTTTCAAAGCTGTTTCATTCTGTCTGCTTATGATACACAAGTCTGTTCAAAATGCTACCTGGCTGAAAAAGAGATCGATGCTCCCTTCCCAGTGGTGGTCCCTGCTGCTGCAAGAACCACCACAAAGAAAAAATGTGTGGGTCTGTGGCTTTTAGTCTCTCATGGTCAGAGCCATCTCTTGTAAAGCCTTGCTTTGGCCATTTTCCAATGGAGAGAGGTTAGAAAAGTCTGGCAGTGGCTTCCATGAGTCTTTCATGTCCGACAGACTGGGCCAGGTGGATCATTTCACTCGGGAGTTCATGTGTTTTGCCAGCTAACTTCTTTTCTATGCTTAATGACTTTTGCAGCACATTCTGGGCAGCTCCAGTTAATCTCATCCTTTCATCCACCTGTGATCTCACTCAGTTTTCTGGAGAATCAAGTGTGAAGGTGCAGTTGGCCTCTTCTGTACTTCAAGCCCTCAGGTTGCTAGTGCTGGAAGGGGGAGCACATGGTAGCTCTATAGCTTATGCATTATTCTTGAGTGGCTCCATGACTGCGGAAGTACCTGTCTGTGCAGAGATCAGTCCTTCTTTGGATAAATCTGGATAGCACTGATATTTCAATGCAGATTTTAAATTATAAACTCTAGTCCTGTGTATACTAAACCCATCATCCAGTTGTATGTTGAATTTAGAAAAGAAGGTGTAAAACCAGGCAAATATTTCTAGAGAATAAATGGGCAGTCACTATATTTCTTATGTAAATAGGATATAGAATATACAGATAGCTGGTTTAGTGTCTACCGCTGTATTGGCATATGCAGATAGCTGCTTCATGTACATATGTGTAACAGTCACTAAATATGAAAACTGAACAGTCATGCAGCACTCTGTGTTTTCCCTCATTTTAAAAAATCTGGCCTGCTTTATTTAGTCAATGTATTACTATTGGAATGTCTGTACAACATTTACTGAATTCATAAGTCAAAATATGAATTCAGTTTTCACAAATCAAAGCACACTTACCATTTCTGTGGTCTTATCTTGCTTGCATGTATTAGAAAATTCACAAGTTGAATAATATATTTTGAGAGAGGAGACCATTCAAGAAGATGTCTAACACAGAGAAGATACATCAGATGGAAAAGTCCTCAATATGCTAGAATAATTACAAGCTCCTTTTAATAAAATTTGTCAATGGGCTTTTTCAGATGTGGCTTAGGATACTGACTCGGAGAATTTAATAAGCTAAAGTCTATAAACACTCCATCTAGGGATTGGAATCATTATTTGAACTATCTTTAAAAGTTTTGCCATTTATTCAATAGTCTATAGTGGGCTTTATGAGCTGCAGGGATTCATTATGCAAATACCTATTTAAGATTTGTATGGACCGCAATTAAAAGCATAGCTGAAGAAAATTTGTTGGCTTTTACATACCCAGTAGACAGACTCCAATGTGAAGAATCTCCACTTCTTCAAATTATTTTTGTACCAAAGAAACTTAAGAAAATTATATTTTTCACTATGAATACCTGTGTTGCCTTACTTTCCCTCTCATTTTATTTCCAAGCCTAACAGTTAAGGTCTACCATTAAATCAGGACAGAGAATGAGACTTGCTTTCAGTGTTGCATGTCATTGTTTAGGGCATGTTCTTATGAGTCCTTTTTTGCCAGCATCTTCAATAGGGTTATATCTTGAATTGTACCTATGTGTATAAACTTAAAATGGCCAAATCTCATGAGATATTTTTAAAGGAGTAACTCGTCAAGCCTGGGGTGTCAGTAAATTATCTCCTTGAATCCTTAGGAAACTGGACTGGTGGCAAGGGTTAACTCTGCAAATGCCAGATGTTAACAAATACTTGCCTTCGTTCTTCCTTTTGTCCATAATTGCAGCATTTCATTTGCCTGGAGTATGATCTGATCAAAAGAGGAATACAAAGGAGCGCTGTCCCTTTCTGCTGTTTTTCATGGACGCTGAGTATACAGAGTCTCCTCTGACATTGACTATAAAAGACTTCAGACTTTCTCTGCCTCGCATCTGCCATCAGTGGGGGAGGCATATTCTGTCACATGTGAGGTGCAAATAAAGGCTGCAAGAGTCTCTTCAGGACACTGATATATAAAATCTTCACCCCACAGAGTTATCATTCTAGTGTTAAGTTGCAAATGAAGTGGAAAATCTTCTGTGATAACAGACATAATAGTAAAGCAATTGGATCAAGGGCTTTGTGCCCTCTTTTTTTGTGTCTTACAAGAAATTATTACTTGTATAAAATGGAGAATATTTTCTTCTCTTTTGTGTCAGTGGTATGACACAAAAACACTAGCAGTAATATTACAAGTGATGTGTTGTTTTGTACTCTTTATCTGTAGATCTCACAACAGTATAAGATGAAATTACCCTTCTGCTGGAAATAGCGTATTTTCTATCTCCTCCCCTAATGTTAACAGATTGTATTAATCATAAATGTCAATGAAGTCTCCAGATGACTTCCTGACTTTCGACAAAAGGCCTTCATCTTAGCCTCTTAAATTCCAAGGTCAAGGGGAACGTAGCATTCAGAATAATTATTAGCATTATTTTACCTTGACATTTCAGCCCTGCTTTCAGTTTAGCATTCCAACCAGACAGTGGAGACGAATGTCATCTTTCAGCTCACAGGAGGGAATTGCCCCAATTAAACCTGACTTTAAGGATATCTGAAGCTCTGTATTAATGTGCTGTCCTGTTTTTTTAGAAATACTTCATGAAGGAGAGAAAGTTTCATTAAAAGCATTCAAGATTTACTGTGACCAAAACAAGCAATTTTTGAATTGCAGTTTTCCCCCTAGGCTAGGATAAATAATCAGTGCTTCCCATTTTCAGAGGAGCCAGTGGTTGCACTGTTGTAAAGATCCTTCTACCTTTTGTTTCAGCTAAAAGGTCAGAGTTATAATTTTGTCTCATGAACTATTAGTGGTGCCTTGTCAAAGCATTGTTACGTGTCCAGGATTTTGCACCCATCCTTTGTACATGTATTTACTTAACATTTTTAACATCATATCAGGAAAGAGGGACAGAATATGTTGTTTGTTGGTTTTTTCCCCAGCAAAGAAAAACATTTTCACCAAAGCACAGCTGAAAAGAAGATGCAACCACCATGCCACACACAACCCTGCAGCTATCTGACCTTGGCTGGGTGGAGTGCTGGCAGTCTGGTTCAGTCAAACAATTTTACTTACTCATTTCCTGCAAACTTTTGATGCTTTGAGGTTCTGGAAGTCTGTTTTGATAATGAGGTAAATAACTGTATAAACGTCATTCACTGTATATTGGTCAGAAAGCAGGTGCATACAGACGAATGACAGACACCAGTTAGTCCTCAGACAGTGGGCTTTTTTAGTACAGTACGAAGAATAAATCAAGTTCCTGTGATAAGCACCACTTATTACAATAACGTTGTTCCAATTTCATCCTTGGCAATGCTTTGCTGTAGAGAAAAAATGGAGCCACACTACAAAAGAATATGCAAGACTGCATAACTTTAGCTCTTATTAGTTGCTTTTCCTGATACACTATGCCTTTCTGGGAAACCTTGAAGATAAAATTATTTTGCATGTTTTGGGCTGTAAGTCATGGCTACTCTCCAGCTGATAACAAATTGCTATTTGCATCTGTTATGATTGTGTGCCCAGTGTGTGATTTTACACAACTGCTGTGGCCCATATTGTTTTGATGGAAGTGAAATTTATTGACTTCCAGTTAAATTTGACTTTGGGACTTCACCTAACTGGAAAGTAAATTTATTGATGCTGACAATCCTTTTTTTCTAACCTCTGGCTCCGTGCAGATTCTTACTTGAAATGCTTTTGTCTCCAGCACAAACATGCTCTTTCTTTTATTCTTTTTTTTTTTAACTAGAAATTTTGCAGAAATATCACATGAACATATAGTTCACTGCACAAATATGTAATGATCTGCAATGTATTTTCCCCCAGAATTTTCAAGCCAATTTGACATTGTTTTCTACTTAAATGCTGTAAGTTCTAACATGGCTTATACTTAAAAGTCTAATGGTACACAAATGTCGGAAGACTTTCTATGAAAAATTGGTTAAGCAATGCACCTCTATGATTTATCATGGAAATGCACAGAAGTCCCAAGTCCCTTTCCAATTTCCCTTTCCTTTTCCTGCTTCCTCCTGTTGGATATTTACTAAGGATAGATGACTGATCTTTAGTGAGTTTATGGCCTGCAGTTCCTGACCCGTTTTTAGTTAGCTTTCATTGACTTAAGCTGTGTGGTGATTAATTGTGCTGATAAGAGAAGTGGAAGCTTCTTTCCTCCTGCCTGTCAAGCTTAACAAAACCAGCAAATCTGAGGAACATGGTAGAGACAGAGAATTGACACCTAACACTGTGGAAATGACCCTGTGCTGTCTCAACTAAAGATCTGGCCCGTTTTGTGAAACAGAATTAAATCTATTCACTTAATACTTCATTATACAGGTGCTGCAGTAAAGCACATACATTGCATGCATATATATACATGTAAGGATAAAAAAGAAGCTGTTGGTCTTTTGCATCATAATTTTTACTGAGCACTGTCTCGTTTTGAAAGAGGGTGTAAAAAGCATTCCACTGAACATTTATGCACTTCCTTTTTTTTCCCCTTTCCCT
>NW_009926043.1:54931-60849 GCF_000696875.1 Nestor notabilis | reverse complement strand
AATGTACTTTTAAATTGTAACAATGTTTTCCCAGCTATCCGAATCATAGAATCATATCATAGAATCACAGAATGGTTTGGGTTGGAAGAGACCTTAAAGCTCATCTAGTTCCAACCCCCTGCCATGGGCAGGAACATCTTCCACTAGACCAGGTTGCTCCAAGCCCCTGTGTCCAACCTGGCCTTGAACACTGCCAGGGATGGGGCAGCCACAGCTTCTCTGGGCAGCCTGTGCCAGGGCCTCACCAGCCTCACAGGGAAGAATTTCTTCCCTATGTCTAAATCTAACCTCTGTCAGTTTAAAGCCATTCCACCCTGTACTGTCACTACATGCCTTTATAAAAAGTCCCTCCCCAGGTTTCTTGCAGGCCCCATTTAGGTACTGGAAGCTGCTCTAAGGTCTCCCCAGAGCCTTCTCCAGGCTGAACAACCCTAAGTCTCAGCCTGCCTCCACAAGAAAGGTGCTCTGGCCCTCAGAGCATCTTTCTGGGTCTCGTTAATGCTAATCTACCAGATAGGACCCTGCAGAGTGTGAAAGAGAGATTCAGAAAAGCTATCTGTAACCCAGCAAAGCTGGATCCCCTGTCATCCAACTGCTTTGCATAACCTTTTGAGGAGAGCTCCTGGGGTTTCTTCTGTACTCCTTCAGGATTACCTAACTCCATAAAATTAGGCTTTCTCATACTACCATTTTTTTTCTATGTCTCCCATAAGCATGTTTCTGACACTGGTGAGTTTGAGGGCTAAGAACACAAATCTATCACTTTCCAGTGTGCTCTTTTATTTTTGCACAAGCAGCGTATATTCTTTCCTAGCAATGAATTGCATTTCATAAATTCACCTTTTCAGGAGACCATGCTCTGATGCCATTTCTAATTTAATTAGTTCTTTGCACAGTCCCACTTCTAAGCCCTTGGAACCTAAAGCTTGGGAGATAATTATTTCCATCCCTGAAGAGGGGTCTTTCAAAATCCCTTTGCATCTTGTGAGTTGTGTTTAATGTTTCAGCTGGAGATTGGTAAGCGTGAGAACAGAAGCTGAATGGAATGAAATGTTTTCAGAGCCCATCCATTTTAAATAGATTTAGCCCCAAACTTCCTTATTTTTCTTGTAAATTATATTCGGAGTTTCCAGTGAAGAGGAACTAGAGATTATTTTTCCCCCTCTCAACTGGAATAAATACAGAAGGAGTGCCTGGCTGATAATGGATCTACAGCCACACAACTCCAAGGCCCCTATTGTCTGTGTTTTTCATTAAGTGATGTATGTCTTCACAGTAATACAGAAATGCTAACAAAGGAGTGCTGTTAAGTGTGGAGGAGCAAATAGATTCAAATCTATTTTTGGAGTCAAATAAATTTTCTTGGAACATAAAGAAATAAAAAATTGCTCCATGCTGACAAAAAGTCCTAAAAAATCAGTCTGAGGTAATTTATGTGTGTGTACACACAGAGACAGGTATCCTGCTCTGGCTTTTTAGTTTGAGACTGTTATAAAAGTGATTGAAAACAAAGAGAGTTGTTTGGGAGCACTGCTTCAGTGAATCAAAACTATTAGGGATTTTACTGTTGTGAAAACAGGGTTTATTTAATAGGCCTCTCCAAAGTTTTTCTTTCCTCTGCCTCCAAGCCAGAGTGGACACTGGCATGTGAGATGATTGCAGGCTGTTAATTTTCAAAGAGGTTTAAAGTAACAAGACCACCCCAGTTGCTCTGCTAATGCTGCTGCTGCCCTTAGAAAGAATTCTGTAAGTGTTTGAATTGCAGAGGCAGCAAAGTAATTGAGGAGACTTGTTCAGGAAGCAACTTATGAACATTTCCTTACCCGAGAGCTCTTTGGTCAAGGACATGAAAGCAAATGTAGCTGAAAGAAACCTAGTAAAAACCTAAATGTAATGGCATTGATTTTCTGATTTGTGTTTTTCTGCTGTTTTCTTTCGTCTTCTTCTGTTTTAATATATCCTCTGTGCTTTTTCTAACAAATTACAGTATTCCACCCACTGCCTCAGAAGTTTAAAAAAACCCAATTGAGCAATTAAACAGGTTTCCAGCAGCTTTGGTTACAAAGCCATTGGGCTGCATGGAGAATATGCTGGAAACAAACAACTGATATAATTTAATGAGGTGGAACTGAGTAATCTGGGACATCCAGCAGGTTTTTGCTATAAGGAGCTACATCAGAAGGCCTTTCTAACAAGTACCCTGTGATTGGCTTTTGGAGTTGTCCTCACAGAGCAGTTATGAAATGCGTTGTGCTGATGCTGATCTATAGGCCCTGAGTTCCTGCTTTTCACCCATTTAATTAATTAGAGAAAAGCAGAGCCAGAAGGTAAGTGACTCTAAGGTCTCATACTTTCTTTTCACATTGTATTACTTACAAAGAACTTGAACAGGGAAGTGACCTTGCTTGTAATTGTAACATTCCTTATTTTTTATTTAATATGAGCAAAATCTCATCTTTTATACTCATATACTCTTAGAATTATGGGTTGTAAGGTGCTTTAGATTTGGACCCTTCTGTAAGGAAAATTGTCTCCGTCTTCCATTGCAGAAATGGTTATCAAGCTTCCTGAACTCATGTCTCATTACAAAAATAGCCCTATTTCAAGAGAAGTTCATGTTTCACAATTTATGACACTGTTTATGTACTCTTTCTATGGGTCTGAAAACATCTGTGATGTGATTATTAAAAGGACAGTAATGGCCACTAAACTGAAAAGAGGAAAGCAGAACATTTTTTCCCTTTTACTTTTCAAAGGCTAAATTGAAGTGCATCAATGCATATAAGCCATTTCTCTAGAGTAAACTGCCATGAGGTCCATTTTTTCACATCAGTGGTACGTGAGTCCATAATGTCCGGGCTCTGAACAGGCCTCTCCTGCTTTTGGAGGGCCAGATGTTTGGAAGGGTCCTTCCTAGAAAGCAAGTCCAGTGGGTCAAACCTGATGTGGTATTCCCTAGAGAAACACCTCTCCCCGGAAAATGCCACTGCAGAAGAAGGGCTATGTTAATTGGTGCAGTTTAAGAACATTCAATTTAAGAATTGATTGCTTGTATTAATATGGAAACATATTTGGGAGGGGTTTTAGGTTTTTGCTGTATTTTGGGGTTGGGTTGTTTTTTTTCCCTAATGCCTCAGTTGGTGAGATAACAGAGAGCTGTGGAGATGCTGCAGGTGTGGTGCTGCAGCATAAGCAACAGGCAGGTACTTTGGAGTGGTCCCCGAAATGCCCACTGCCCCTCAGAGCGCTACTTGAGGGTGGCCTCTGAGTCAGCACCCACATCCACTGACCTCCCAGGAGAGCTGCTGGGCTCAGGGTTGTGCTCTCTACCAGCCAAGGAGTGATGCAGCAACCCAGGAATTTCTAGGGAATTGCAAAATACGAGTTAAATCTATAGTGCCTGTTACTGGCTGTTAGTATAGTGTGTGTATGTGTGTGAGGACAGGGAAGGGGTCTGCTGGAAGCTTCCTGTGTCCCATGTTTTTAACTCCTGCCAGGGTGCCTGTGATTGAAAAAGGGGCTGCCGCTCCCTTGAAATCTTGGAGTGTGTAGGAGAGAAGAGAGAACAGGCCTCTTACAAGTGAAATCACTGCAGTGAGCAAAGATGGCACTTCCAGAATATCGGAAGCTGTTGAAACATGTCATGCCAAAAGGCAAGTAGCTAATGGGAGTGCTCTCCACAAAATGTAGTTTTTAGTTCTACTGATACAGCACCAGTTTGAACAGTTTGCTACAAAAAATGTCTCCCACTTCAAAATGTGCCTGGTAGTTTGTATCAGTATGGTACCATGACTTCACCAGTTCAATAATATTTCAGGTGTTTTGTTTCTAAAATTTACACTGTTGGCTTTTGACAGTTTTATTTTTTTTTACTGCTGTGTTTCAACCTGATTGCCTTCCAAGCCCTGACTGTTTCGTAAGTGATTCTTACTACTACTTTACAGAGAAGCTCCATAGGTGGTTTTCCATCGTGCTTATGAAGACCACAAGAAGAAACCTGTTTCCTGAACCTTACAATAAATATGTTAATCAACATCCAGTTACTTCAATATTTGTGCTGAAATAGTATCTTGTGACTGTAACTCACTCCAGAGTGTGATTTTAGATAAGTGTAATTTATAATCCGTTAGTGTGTTAGTGTATAATCCGTAGTGTGTTAGATGATGAAAGTAGATCCGGTACACTGACAGTGTACTCAAAACACCACCTAGTATAAACCAAGGCTGAATGAAGGTTTAGGTGGATATGTTATGTCTCTTTACCTGTGAACAGCCATTTTTAAAAAACATTGTGTTTCAATCTGATAGTAAAACAATAAAGATCTACAGCTGCTTGCATACGTAGGCCATTATGGAAACTGTGCTGGGAAGTTGCTTGGAGGTTAGCTGGATGATGTCGTGTTGCTTGTTTAATTTGGAGAGAGGTTTTTTCAGCTGTAGATGCTCAAGTTATGCACAGATACAAATGCAGTTGTGAACATCGTAGTCAGGCTGTTGAAATTATACACACAGAGAAGCTAAGGAATATGTTTTGCATAGGCAGCTACTTGAAATGTTCTGCAAGGGCACCTATGAAAAAAAAGAAAGCTAACAGAAAAACAAAAGTCTGGCATTGCTCACTCTAAGAGCTGAAAGCCTGGGGTTGGAGCCAAAGATCTAAAATAGGAATGGGCAACATAACAGACTTTTTTGGTGATTAATATAAAGCCTCTGTTAGATTTCCTAACTCAGATCAATCCTAAATGTAATAGCAGGTGAGCTAGGAAACGTGAGATAAAGAGCAAATGGGCTGCATTTTTCTTAGTAAGTTCCATTAGAGAACTGACTCACTGACTAAAACTGGTTAAACCAGGATGCTCGAGCCTGCAGGAGTTAGATGCTTTTACAGGCATCTGTTTAAGGAAAACCCACACCTTTCATTTGGAAAAAATAAAATAAAAAAATCCATTCTACATTAATGGGCCAAGTTGTCTTATCCAGAAAACTTTGATCAAAACCTTTGGTGGTTCTTCAAAGCTGATCCTAACCACTGTGGGTGGAAAGCCAACGTGAAAAGTATGTGAAGGTTTTTCATACCTCCTGCTTTCCTTTTAGCTGGAAATGCCAGAGGAGGAGCTTTCTCATTTCCCATGTGGTTATTTCCCCTGTTTCTCATCATTCTTAGAGTTCTTGTTCATGATCGTGAAACCTCTTTCCTGTTCAGAAAGCAATATTACATGAGCAGAATGGTGATCTATGCTAAGAGGTGATATTATTATTCCTTCTGTGTTTTTCCACCACTAGCATAAACTTGGGCTTAGCAGTGAGAAGTACTGAGACTGTAGTCTTTAGTACAAGTGCCTTCATCTCATCTATACTTAATGGAAGTTAATGATGCTCAGCATCTCACAGGACTTGCCTTCATACCCTGGTTTAGAAGAGGGGTTAAGTAGGTTACGAGAGTGCTTTCTGCTGTCTTTTCCTTAAATGTCATATTTTCCACACCTCTGCCTTAGAGAAAACTAATTTGGGAAGAGTCCTGAGTGGAAATAGAGAGAGGCAAAACTACCCGGTCAAGCCTTCCTCTGTAAAGTCAAGGAAAGCACTGTTGGCATGTGAAGCCAGTCAGTTCAAGGGGGAGTTTAAGTGCTCTGCACTCATTCGAAACTGTTTTGGGAAGTTTTATGAAACTCCACAAAGGCAGTTGTCAGACTGTAGTGGGTGGGAAGACCCAAGAAATTGGGTGGAGTGGTGAGAAAATTTTAAGAATAGTTGGCAATTAATCTTAATTCCTGGGATTTAGGGACTTTCCAATGCTGGCAGGTCTCAGTATGTGTGTTGTTATTCAGGCTACATGCCAAGAATATTTAATGCTGACTGCCGAGTGTGTTGGAGAAAAGTCATTGTGCAGGCACTGTCACTCAAAGGAAATACGCCACA
>NW_009926043.1:51416-54900 GCF_000696875.1 Nestor notabilis | reverse complement strand
ATAATCATGGTTTCGGCAGTCATTTTGCAGACAATGAATGCTGGCATTTGGATAGCAAACGGAACAAATAGCAAAAAAAAGGTGGGTGGGTGGGGAAACCTTTACCTTTTTGGTATTTAAAACCATTAAATCTGTTAGTATACATCATCTGTACATGGGTCCTGAGATGCTGCTGCTGTTGTGATAAATGACAGTGCTGTGAGATGGTGTTAGGGTACATGGGGAAAAACTGATTGCTGAAATCACAACGGCCTTTTGTGGTGAAAAAATGCTGTCTCTGTCCTGAAAAAAAAAAGTATGTACAAAGTAAAGAAGCAAAACTGGAGAAAAATTAATGAAGGGTGGCATAAAAGAGGAAAACTTAGTTTGTGTGTAATATAACAACATGACTTGCCCTGCAGATTTCAACTGAACCTGGACTTCAGACCTTATTTTATGTAGTGTGATACCTGTTAGTTGTGACAATCTGGGATGTGCCCTTCCTTCTGCAATACGTCAGTGAGTGTTTATGGAATAAACATATTTAGAGAGCTGGGCTCTCTAAAATAAAATGAGTGGGGAGACTGAGTGGCTCTCTAAATGTATGAGTGGGAAGGCTGAGCAAATGAAGACATGTGGGTCTCTTCCTGAACTCAGCTGAGTGAAGACAAATGGCTATGGGAAGCGTGTGGATATGGTGGTGTTGCCCCTTTAGGTCACACCATGCCGGTTATCCCCTGCTTGTTGAGCCACGTATACCAGTTCGAGGTGCTAGCAGACACCCCAGCAGCACCTGGAGCCCCCCATGCTGTATACACATGGGGTGCCCCTGACACTAAGCAGTGACACTGGCACTCACTGGTACTTTGCCTGCCCCACGTGCCTGCTGCACTCGCCTGTCACCCTGCAGCCCTGCCAGCTTGCTGAGGCAGCTCCAGGCAAAGCGGAGAAGCAGGAGGCAGGCAGAAAGGCAAACAGAGTGCAGCCACCAGCAGCCTTTCAGTGGTTGCTGCAGGGCCAGTTGGCCGTCTTATCTTTGGGACTTGACTTGATAACCCCGGCGCCAGTGCTGGTCTCTTGCAAATTATCAGCTAGTCACTGCTTTAGATGTGCAGGACAGGATCACTGCCACACTTTGTCATGGTCCTTGAGGGAATACACGTAGTGCTCCAGGGCACTTTGAGAATGTACTCAATTATTAATAACCATTATGATTTTTTTTTTCTGTCAGGCTCTAAAGTCTTGCTGATCAGCATGGATTATTTATACACCCTAGTACTGACTGCACCAGGTCTGTATCATCAGCCCTCCAGCATCTACCTTTCTGATGGGCAGATAATCCTTCTTCCCATGCCACACTTACCTGCCACTCCACAAGTGTAGCTATCTGTCTGATCAACAGATGTATTTCCTGTTCCCACCATTGTGGATGCAGACACAATATAGTGACTTCAGAAGGTTCAACCATGTCCTTAGTTTATTCAAGATGTGTTTGTGGTAAACAACAGGTAAAGGAGGTAAAAGATGTTTGGGGCTCAACTTTAGTGGTGGCTCAAAATTGTGGCTCATGATGGTGGTAGGTGGTAGTGGTGTTGATGGTGTTTTTCACCCCATCCTTTCTGATGTTTAAAAGACATGAAACTCCTCATCCAACTGATGATAAGGTTCATTGTCCCCCACCATTGCATCATGGCTTCCTTCCCAAAAACTACATGAAACACCTTGTTCTAAAGGCAGGATCACCTCCAGCTTGGACAATTCCTGGTCTTGTGAAAGCTTTTTTATTTGTGATTGGAATCTGGCCTCTGTGGCAAGATTTAACTGCTTTTCCTTCACAAAGAGATCCTATTTCTGCCTGAAAATAATAATGCCAAACTAGAACCAGTTGGGAATTTTTCAGACAGATCATAGATGTGGCCATTGTAAGCTGCCTATCTGAAACTTCAGTCCTGTGCACACTGCAAGGCTATGTTAATGCAGTCTTGCTCCATTTCCAGCATTCACCACACAAAGCTGACTCACAGCAGGCTCTGTGGGAGGCAGTCTCAAATTCGAGTCGTCTGGAATGCCAGTTATGTGGAGCCTTCGTGGAGGTCCCACGGGGGACAGGACAGGACGCTCCTGAGGTTTAATCTGTTGATGGAGCAGTGGAGGCCCCTTCATGTCTTTGTCACTGTAGGCAATGACGCTGTGTCTCCTGGATGCCACCAGAGTGTTCCACAGAAGCAGCTGAGGAAAGCAATCCTAGCAAGAAGAATGAAATGGGAGAAGCTTAACTTAAAAGGAGCAAGCCATACATTAAGAAGAGATTGGAGCAAATGTTCAATGTGCAAACCCTCCAAACTGAGCTTTAGATACTGAACTGAGCAGATCAAGTGAATAAGCGAAGAGGTCAACGTCACAGGTACTGAGAGTGGTAAGTGTCTGTCTAATAAGTCTGTTGTTCATCAGGTATTAAAAAAAAAAAGGACAAAAGAAAGGAAGACAGGTCTACCATTTTATCAATTGTCTTTTCATCTGTCCCAATATGAAGAATAAATGTATTCCCTGGTTTAAAAAGTAGAATTACATCGTAGGGAAAACCAAGCATAAACTCTGTCCTGTGCTAGCACTGCCTGCCTTCCATGAGCTAACTTTGCAGTGCAGGGCTGGGCTGGGTAGAAACCTCCTGGGCCAGAGACCTTGACTGGAGGAAAAGTACTAAGTCCGTAAAGGGTCGAGGGTACGCTTTGTAGATAATGTTAAACCACTGTAAAGGCTTAGTGCCTTCGAAGAGGCTATTACCTTACTACCTTCCTTTGCTTCTGCAGTAACCCAGTGCACGAAGTTACAGTGGCAGGAAAGGACTCAACATCTGAAGGTCTATGTCTCTTTAGAAGTTTGCTTAGCCCCGGGAGTGGAAGGTTGGGGTATTAGGCCAGAGAAGCAGGACGCCTGCTTTAGGTGGTGGTCTGTTACTGGAGGAGCTAAACCTGTGGTGCAGAACTGAGCTGTCTCTTTGATATCATTAAAACTCTCAAAGCAGGTTCCTGTTGGAGCAGTGGAGATGCAGTCACCCCCAGGTACCCATTACTCTGCGAGTTTTAGATTTGCTCCCAAAGATTGCATACTTGTCTTCAAAGCCAAGGCCTGAAACAGGTCATGTAATTTGGAGAGGAGAAAGGCTCCACAGAAAAGCTGAACACTAGAAGCTAAATGTGGCAATAGAAACATTTTTAGTTTTAAAGTCCTCTGGTGGGTTTCACTGTGTTTACATAGCTAATTTGTAGATCTGCGGTTTTTTGCTTATGAGATACAAATAGCTCCAAAACAGCCATAAAAGCAGATAAAATAATTTATCTGAGAATATGTGTGTATATTACATTAAAAAATAACCTAAGGCCTTTGTGGTATAGAAAATGTTAACTGAATGCTTGTTATAAAACTGACATCTGGTGTCATCAGTGAGACATGATTATAGACAACGATGCGACAGTGATATTGCTAATGGTACTGACATGCAAGA
>NW_009926043.1:34650-51385 GCF_000696875.1 Nestor notabilis | reverse complement strand
GCCTTGCATGTCATCAAAATCTAAGCATGTGGCTAAAGCCAGAGGAGTGAGAGTGTGTATGACAGAGAAGAATATAAGAGAATGGTGATTGTCTGTAATATTTCCTAGACTGAGCTTTTCCCTTTTATTTTCCTACAAAGAGTTTGGTTTGTTTAGCCTTGAGGCTGAAATTAGCTGTAATTTCCATAGACAGCAAATTTTGGGTGTGTGGTACAAGCAGTAATGCTTTACCAAAAATATGCTTGCCAGGCTTGTCAATACAAGAATTCAGAGGTGCTAATTTCTGGAACATGTAGTGATAGTGTAAGTGGAATCAGTATTCAGAATTCAGTTAGAGTAAACATGGCATCACCCCACAGCCCTTATGTGAAAATCCCAGTATTTTGTGTTATGTGTGCAGGCAAACTTATCCTATTAGAAGAGATGCCTCAAATGCACGCAGTAGGTAGGAGTCAACCTGAGATTCAGGTATCTGAAGTGAAATGTTTAAAAGTGTAAAATTGTTTCTGAGTCATAATGCATGACATACACACCCCACAGACCCCCAACCCTTCCCTGGCAAGGATGTCTTTTGCTTTAAATGCCTTGCTGTCTAGCAGTGAAGGAGGAGGGAGTAGTGTTGCTGAGGACAGGAGGTTGAGGAGTAACCTGGTTGAGGAAGAAGCCAAATTAAACAAAGGTTTAGATCTATAGCTGAAAATAGTAAAACTTAACATTTTCCTCTGCCAGTGGCTGACACACCACATTTTTTGTTCTTTAAAACCACAGTGAACCATTCCCTAAAAAGGAAGTGTAACCTCTGTTTTCTACACTTCTGTCCTTTCCCTCATCTGGGGAAAACCTTTCCTTGCTGTATTTCTCATGACACATTTGACTGGAGGGTTTCTTCACAGCGTTTCTGCTGGGGGCTGTTTGTTTTATCTTGCATTTTGCAGTAGATAACAGACCTGTATGCTGCATAGATTAGAGCTGGCAAATTTTGCCACTGATTTCTTTAGGTGCAGATAAAATGCCTTAGTGTCCCCCTCATGCCTACACTGCAAGCAGGATTTTAAAATGTCTGTTAATGGGAGTGCTGAGTGATTTCTGTGTTTCCTTTGGTTCTCAGCTGGCCACGTGTACATGCTAATGAGACACACTAATATTGAAAGTGCAATTTGCAGCTGAGCAGAGGCCAGCCTAATAAATCTGCTGTTAGTTCAGGCTCTGCTGTGATGTTGCTGCACCCAGGGGGAGGAAGGGCAGAAGCTGGGCGTTGGGCCTGAGGGACAGAAAAGGAAATCAACCATGGGCAGGCAGAGAGGCAGGATCTTGGTTGCTGAGGGCTGAAGGCAGCTTCTGAAGGAGTGTTGGGGCAGGAGGGTGTGCAGAAAGCAGGCTGTGGAAATTTTGTTTCGGGAGGTGACTGTACTGCAGTAAGAGGATGAGTGATTTTGGAGTGAAAGGTTCTGTATACCTGAGAGCAGATAACTCAATATAATAAAAAATGAATTCAAGAAATGTTGCCTTAATTTGGAAGCCTCTTTGAGGGAGACAAAGTAATCAATTCTTCTTCTTCTTCTTCTAGTACAGCCAAGATTTTATGCTGACCAAGCTCTGACCTCGAAACTGGCCTTTCTCTGAGCAGGGAGCTGGGCTCACTGACCTTGGGAGGTCCCCCCAAACCTGAGTGTCTGGTAATGCCATGATTTTGAGCACTGAAGGTAAAATCTCTGCTCCATTCACCCCTGATGTCAGCAAAGCTGGAATCTTATCATGAAAGACTGCTGATTATAGTAACTCATGTTCAAAAGGGGAGAAGCAATTTAGACGTGAAAGGCTCTATATGTTCCACGTTTAGATTTGATGAATGCCAGCTACAGTAGCTTGTTTGCCATGTTAGAGCCGTTGACCCGTCTGAAATAGATGGCTGATATATATACCTTCTTCCCATTGAAGAGAAGTCCTGACCAAGCAGCACTCAAATAGAAATTGGTTTGTAACTCAGCAGCAGAGCCAAGGATATGAGTTGTCATAGTGACATGGTGGCCTCACACTTGCTCGTATTTCTTCCTAGTATGTGCAAGTGTAAAGAATGCTTTAAAGAGCTAGATTATCACTGTTACGGATTTTGCTTGTCTCCAGGCCAGGCAGGTGAGCAGGCTGGAGCTAGCTATGTCTGTTTAGTACCCAAAGAGGGAGGCTTGGTTTCAAGAGCTGTTAAGTCTGGTGCTGTCACGAACATCAAATTCATACAAACATGAAAGAAAAAGGCTGCTGGAAGAGATCAGTCATTCTCCAGAAGGGCCACTGGGTTGGACTAGAAAACCCTATCAAACACAGAACACAAATCCATAGATGTGAAAAGCTACAGAACAGCCCTTATCCTATGATGAATTAGGGACTTGGTGGGTGCAAGAGTCTCTGAAAAGTTACTTGCAAATGCAGAATTCCACTATCCCTCTCTCACTAAGTAGTTGGGGTTTTATTGTGCCTTCTGCAAGAAGTTCATGAGTTGTAGCTGTCCAGAATAGTTTCCTTCCCCGAAGTTCTTTAATTCTAATTATTTCTCCTCTATCAAATTCAGAAAAGACTTTGTAGAGGGAGGACTAGCAAAACTCTGGAAAACAGATCTGAACAGCCATACCTCATCACTTTGTGAAAGATTAGGAAGGGACGAAATATCAGGCTTTGTGCTGACGTTGGCCAAAGTAAATACAAAGTGGAATCTTTAGGGGTTATGATGAAACCAAAAGTAGCAAACAAGTAAAGCCATCAAATGTATTTAAATCACAAGCTGCACAGGGTATTTGCCTTTCCTAAACTTGATTGCATTAAGCCAGACTACCATCTTTGTTTGGGAAAACAAGGTCCTGTATTTCATCAGTGATTCTGACATCAGCAACGTTATTTATATAAAAAATATTCTTTAATGCGAGTGAAAGTATTACAATCTAGTCCTGTGTTTGGATGTTATATCCCCATTTTCAAGGGAGTTGGAGCTCCCTTGAAAAGAATGAGAGGGATGTACAACATACAATTGGTTGTGATTCCCCCACAAATGTATGTCACTTATACTGAAGAGCTCAAATGTCAAAAGGAAGCATTTTGACCTTTATAAGAATATTAATTTTTATGTAATTTCCTCCTAATTTAGAGAACATGGATACATTCCCATGAAATATTTTAATTGTGCCCAACTTAGTATTTCCTATTTGACCAGCTCTACTCTAAAGAGACCTGGTGAACACTAAGTCACTGGGAATAAGCAGAACTGTGGGTCTGATGTTTCTTACTGACCTTTCTATCTTAAATTAAAGGTTAATCCATGATATGTCTGTTGGAATTTCTACATACTATTCACTTCAAGGAGGAGTCAATCTGAACTATAAAGGAAAAGGTGGCATGTGCATGGATCTTCGTTAAAAGGCAAGAAAGTAAGTGGCATAGGCCTGTGACAAGTTTGTTTTGAAAAGGGGTGGGAGGGATTGTGGGGGAAAGGTTACACTATGGAAAATATCTCTTCATCTGAGATTGCAGTCAGCTTGCCCAGGGTTTTGGGGGCATTTCTATACTCCAAATTGCTTTCAGTGCTGAAGCTCAAGTAGTGGACACTCCCATGAGTGTCTTGGCTGGGAAGATGTGCCTGGACGCCGAAGTGCCACAGCCTTCAGATAGCTTGGGTGCCACTGTCATTCGCTATGGCTCACAAGCACTGCTGTGGAACACCTAAAGGAAGCACAGGTCACCTCAGGTAGGTCCCTTCTGTGTTCCTGTGATTAGCCTTTAAGAATGTGGCAATAGCAACCCCACTGGAACCACCAAAGGGATTGAGTGCTGCTGCAATTGGTGGAGCACCTTTAGTTTTCTGCAGTGAGTCTTGACTTGGAACAGCCTGGGGACCTTTGTTTTCTGCAGCACCAGCAGGCTGTGAGAATAAGCACTGCTTTGGCAAAAGTATGTGTCTCTAATGGGGCTAGTGAGACAACCTAGGTGTTACTCGTTTTGGGAAATGTATACAAATTTTTTAGTTGTTGCTGTTTTCAGACTGCTAGGAGCATGAAAAGTCAGACCAGTTATTTAATCAAAGGCTTTATTGTTGACAGTAAGTAATCAGTAATAAATAGCTGGGTTTTGAATATGTTTTTGTGTTGTTATATACATCTCACTTTACAGTACAGTTTTTTGTTGCTCAACAAAATTTCCTGATGTATTTATTTACTGCTGCTTTTACATTGCTGCTACATTCTTCCTAAAGGAGTGATGAATGCATTTGCTGAGAACTTCATATGATTCTTCATAGAATCATAGAATTGTTTGTGTTGGAAGGGATGTGCAATAAGCAGAGACATCTTCAACTAGGTCAGATTGCTCAGAGCCCCATCCGACCTGACCTTGAATGCTTCCAGGGATGGGGCATCTACCACCATTCTGGGCCATATGTTACAATTGTAAAAACAGTTCACTATAAAAAATTTCTTCCTTCTATCTACTCTAAATCTCCCCTCTTTTGTTTTAAAACCATTACCCCTTGTCTTATTGCAACAGGCCCTACTAAAAAGTCTGTCCCCACCTTTCTCATAACCCACTTTTAAGTATTCAAAGGCCTCAATAAGGTGTCCCTAAAACCTTCTCTTCCGCAGGCTGAATATCCCCAGCTCTACCAGCCTGTGTTCACAGGAGAGATGCTCCAGCCCCCTGATCATTTTTGTGGCCCTCCTCTGGTCCCGCTCCAACAGGTTGATGTCTTTCCTGTGCTGAGGGCTCCAGAGCTCGAAGCAGTACTGCAGGTGGGGTTTCACCAGAACAGAGCAGAGGGGCAGAATTACCTCCCTCAACCTGTTGACCACACTTCTTTTGACATGGCCCAGGATTTGGTTGGCTTTCTGGTCTGTGAACGCACGTTGCCAGCTCATGTCCAGCTTTTCATTCCCCAATACCCCCAAGTCCTTCTCTTCAGGTCTATTCTCAATCCCTTCATTCCACAGCATGTATTGATACTGGGGGTTGCTCTGACCCAGGTTCAGGACTTTGCGCTTGGCCTTTTCAAACCTCATGAGTTCTTGTCTCAAATTGCAGTACCTACAGCTACTCCCATCCCCCTTGTACTTGTGTGTTGCCTTTGTTAGGCTTGTGTAGTTGAGTTACAGTCACCTCACTGCTCACTGGCTATTATGAAGCTGCTGTTGACTGATTCTCCAAGAAACAGACTCTCCAAGTCTCTCCTTATCTTTTGTTTCATTTTTAAAAGTACACAGGAAAAAGGAAAACAAAGTGTGTTCTTTTTACTATTCAAATTTGATCGCACTGCTTGGGAACAATGTGTGTCAGCTCCAGGCTTAAAGTGCTAAATAACATTGTTTCATAAACACACAGTTATTTTGCCCAAACAAACTGCTTCATCAAAATGTTGAAAAATACACTGTACCACTGGACAGTTCTGCCACAGTTTTATTCGTTTCTTTTCTCTTATTTCTGCTTTAGGAAGAAAAAAAAGGCAACAATATAATCACTTTTATTTTTATTACTGAAATATTTGCACTGGAGCCTGGAGAAGTAGTTATTATACATTATGTAAATAATATCTTTAAAGAAAGGAGCCTTACAAACAGCACTCCTTTAACCCTTCAGCAACACCTAGCACCTCATTCTTCTTTGGCTGTTGACAAACAAGGCCAATTAACATCAGTGTGGTAATTAACTACAGCTCCAGGTAGTATTTGCATCCAGCCTATTGCTGTTTGGAAGCTGTCTCTTCTCCTTACCTCTTTGCAGCTTGAAGGTGCTAATTTTAACACCTACAAAGTATGGAGTTTGGATTTGGTTGAGAAGAGAGCAAGACTGCTTTTTTTCTTATTATTAAACCATTAGATGAATAGTCATAATAATGAAGTGACTTCAACCTTCTGCTATATTTTTTTTCCCCAAATCATTTGCACACTTTGAGATGCTTATTTTAATTCCTTATCTTCCACATGGCAAATTATTCTTTTTGAATGTCTTGTATTTACAGTGAGAACACTTTGGTGATGGACTTAACTGGTGATCCAAAACCAGTGTAATTATGTTTGTTGCCAGGGAAAGAAGAATATTATTCCTGGAGACACAGCAGGCATTTTATTAAATGATTGTACCAGCTGGAAACAAATGATTACCTTTATTTTAAACTACTATTTAGAAGTCTAGTGATTTTATTTCAATGGGAAACAAATTTTTAGGAAGATTACAGCTCACGTGTTCCTGTGATTTTTACTGGGGTATGCTAGATTCATAATTATCCATGATGGTGTTAATTGCCTTAGTTTTGATGAGGCTGTTATTACCTGCAAGTTAGAAGTTGATCCTACTGTTATTTCCCTTCTGTCTGATACCCCAACTAATTTTGGAGTGAGGAAGAGCATATGCAGCAGGTGGGCTGTGTTTCTAATAATTAGTTTTCTTAAACATGTTGTAAAGAGCCTTGCCAAGAAAATATCACTGTAGCATTTTGAGCCCAGCTGGCGCTGTGTTGGAGTCTGGAGAGGGAGGAGAGAACAGCAGACAGAACCATGTTCATCTGTGGAGTCTCTCAGCCAAATTCACCTACAGGTGAATTTGTGCTCCCTGTGCTCTAGAAAATGTTTTTGCTTGGGATTTTGTGGAAAGAAACAGAGGTAGTTATTGTGCGCAGTTGCACACATTCACTTGCACTGTGAATGTGTACAGTCATTTTTTCCCTCTGAATGAACTCCTTAGGACACTATCAAACATAGTTTCCTTCAACAAGGAGCTCTTGAGGTTGAGAGGAACTGCACAGCTCAGTTCTTTGGCTCAATTGCTAGGGAGTACAGGCACCCAGAATGAGAACATGCTGATGGACAACAAGGTCTGAACAAAGGCTCTCTAACTCTTCCTTTCCCAGCTTACCAAGCCAGAAATTGATAAGAAATGGTTAAGAGAAATAGCAGTAGGGGTGCAGTATGGGTCTGTGTTTTGGCACTAAGTCTGATTTCACAGTCTCTAGATCAAAAATGCCTCAGCCATGTAATGCAGAGTGCTGACGTGGTATGAATTCACTCTAGCACTTAAAATCTCTTCCAGAATGTTAAGGGGTTAGTATTTCAACTGCTTGCCTTACTATCAGATCAAGTTGTTTTCAGTCTTCCTGCAGTAAGCATAAACTCCATGTGCTTTGGCTAATCAAATGGAAATATGATCTTGGGCATGTTTCTGAGCTGAGTTGTATTTGTATTGCTGAATCAGATTTGTCAGGCAGTTCACTGGCTGTGCAGTACCAGTGTGAGTGTTCCCCTCCCTTCTCCCAGAGAAATGAGAAAGCAGCAAGGCTGGAGTGGTTTTCTGTAATGCTTTTCCAAAGATTGCTGAGCAGTTTTGGCTGGACCACTCAAATAAACACAGTTTCATGAAACATGGAGAAGTTCAGTGAGGTTACATGCATTTGCGAAGTGCCAGGTAATCCTATCAATCAGCCCTGTGTTCTATATAACAAGTCAGTCCCAGCACATACATTGGTTTTCAGGTAGCCATGATTAGCAGATGGGTGGTATAGCACTCAGCTTATTTTAAAACTTTGTGCTAAGTAAACTCTGTCATTCCAGCAAGCTTCTTTTGTCCAAATTAAATGCAACTATTTGGTAGGGAAAAATAAGCTCGTTTTAAGGCTTTCAGACTTTTCTTGGTTTTTATTGCAGAAATCAAATTAAGGACCTCTTCTACCTCTTTGTGACATTACTTTAGTGAGAGCTCAATGTAGAAAATGCCAGTAGAAGCATCTCTTTTATATCTAATGTGCCATATGTGTAAGACACATATCATTTCTGTAGCATAGTGCTGTAGTCTCCTGACAGCCTCTGAAAAAAGCATGGATGTTGCCCTTTCCTATCCAGTAGGGTAATGCTGAAAACGTTGCCAGGACACAGCCATCTACCTCAAACTATTGCTAGAGGCACTTTAGCAGCAAGGCCCATTTGTGCAGTAAAAGCTCTGTGATGAATTTAATACACATGAAGCACTGACTTCCCTGGGGAAAGCAGAAATAGGATCAGAGAAGATCTGAGAGAGAGTCTGAAGGCTTAAGGAGGCAAACAGGTGTTGTCTGTGCTGTGTTGCCTCCCACTTTGCATCTTAGTCTGGACGATACATTATTTTCTTCTTTGACATTCAGGACTTTTGCTTCAGGAAGATTATTTTTTTTTTTGCAGTGCAGCCTGAGCCCTGATGCATGAGCTAAAAGCCATCTGTGTGCTTTTTTTTTCCCCCCTTTTTGGGTATTACTATTCCAAGTGACTCTTTACAGTCCATGGTTATGAAAAGGCTAAACAAGAATCGCTAAAGATTTCCGTGAAAAAACTGAAAATACCCTTTGGAGAAAGGAGCATGCAGTCAGTCACCTCAAGGTCATACAAACTACTATGGGTTTATGCCCTGGAGCAGGTTGAACTGATTTGTTTCATTAATCAAAACTCATACTGTGTTTGCAAAGAATAATTGACTTAGCAGAGCTATGTTACTTAGGAATTTGATATTAACCTCTCAGTTTAATTATATTGAGTTTTAGAGTCAGAAAATACGCCTTTCCTTATTCAGTAGCAACAGCATCTCTAATTAACAGAGCAAACCAGTTGTCATGTTATATAGGACTAATTTTGTACTTTTAGCAATGAAGTAAGTACCAAGTTATTGTGACTGTGATTTGGTAGAGGTTAATGTCAGATCCTGAAATGAAGCTGCATTCTGAAGAGATCCTTATGCACATTAGTGGGGGGAACCAGAAAGAAAATTTCAAACATTAGTGCAATATTTATTTTTTTTAAAGAAAGATATATTTTTACTGGGGGGGGGTGGGGTGGTGAGGAAGGGTGTGAAAAGAGAGGATTCAGAATTGGGAGGATGTGTTGGGGAGAGGAATGGATTAAGCACTGGCTGAAAATGGAAAACTGAGGGCAAGAGTTGTACCGACATGTATTTAAAGGAAATTAGGGGTGATTCATTTTTTTCTATTAAGGAAATGCAAAAATATTTGATTGTGATCTAACAATTGCATGTTGTGGCTTCTGCTTATCCTGAAAATTTGTTACTACCACTGCTCTACCCAGGCATCTGTATTTACCAGTGTTTCTGCAAGTGTGCAAGTAGCAGCTCATTGGGTGAGCTTTGTGGTTTCTTTGCTCCATGTCTAGTATAATGTGGCTTTGATCTATGAGGCATCCATAAATATTGCTGCAACCCACATGGATGTGATGTCCTAGTCCACTTTTTCTGTCTGCCTGACGCTAAGTATTATCTGCCTTCTGGGAAAATCCTGGTGAAATCAATGGGTCTCGGTTTAACCAAGATGGCAAAAGCATCTTTTCTTCAATTTCATTCTTAATCGAAGACATCTTCCACAGCAGGATTGCCCAATTTATGTCCTCTGTGATCACTCTGGCCTACTAGGGTAATTTATTCCTCCCCTTCTTTCCATAGTCTGATCAAATGGGTTTTTCCAGTGAAAGTGAGCACCTCTCTCTAACCACCCTTTCCCTCACTGTTTGAGGGACTTTCAGCCAGTCACGCTCTGGTGAAGTGAGCTTGGGGAAGGTCCCAGCTGAAAGGAAGCAATTCGTATTCCCCATGTAGTACTCAGGAGTAACTGCAAAGGTGGTGGGTAAAAGAAAGAGCACAAATTGCTCTTTTGCTTACAGCAGCTCAGGGGTAACTTCTGGGTACAGGGCTGTTCCCACATACATGTGCTTGGTTGGGCCTTCAGACCAAGGCTGGTGACCTGGTGGATGTTCAGGAAAGCCACAGCACATAGATGCAGGGTATTATCATGGCATGGGAAAAGGTTTGTGGCACTGTCCTTCTCCATGTTCTCAGTGGAAGTAATGGACCTGCCTAGAATTAAACAGCTTGGTACTACCATCCTGGAGGGATATTTGTTTTGGCATGATAATTGGCCTCAGGAATTGGGTTGCTGAGAGAATCTTCTAGCAGGAGAATTGGTCCTAAATGAATAGGATAGTGGTGTTCTTCCTGCAGAGCACTGTAAAAGCGGAGTGGCAAACAGCCATGATCTGACACTCCTTGCTGTCTACTTAGTCAAGGAGTCACACTACAAAGGAAGGACATTCCCCCCTTCTAATTCTGTTCATTTCTGCTGCTTTCACTCCCCATTTTCAGCTGCACATCTTGCCATAACCCAGTTCTTCATTTTCCTGAATAAACACAGCCTTTCAAATGGGGTTTGCTTGACTTCTCTTTGACCCAGCTGGTTTTTAGTAAGTTTTGGAGCTAAAAATTTTTAACTACTATCTGGTACTTTCTGGTTCTCCTCTTTACTCCTGGCTGTATCAGCCAGGAAAAGCAATGCTTGCTCTTTCTAACTAGTTGTGCAGTTGTGTTGCCCTGAGAGAACCCATTTTGGCTAAAAGTGCTAATAATATCTTGCTTTTCCTGCTATTGCTCTGCCTTTTTCCAATACTGCAGGCATTTTTACTGAAAGCTTAACCAACATCTCCTCCTCTGTTTGCTGTGCCAGGTCAGGGTGCCACCAGTAATTTCAGTGTAGCTTTGGCATTTTTCCAGTATTAGCTGCCTTCTATTCACTTCAGGATTCAGCCTCAGAACCTCTGCATTGTTGACCTCTGAAGCTATTGATTTCTGTAGCTGGAATACATTCAAGTCACTGAAGGAAAAATCTGCTTTCCCTTATCAGCAAAAAATATTTGGTCCTTTTGTAAGCTGCCTTTTTAATTTTGAGGTTTACTGCAGGAAAATGTTGTAAACAGTGTTTATTGACAGCATCTCGTTCATTATTTGCTATCCAGATACTTACTAAAAAGTAAATATCAAGGTCTTTTTTTTTTTTACAGATGATGAACTTAGGCACATATCTTTTCATATCTTTCATATCTTTTCAGTGGCAGAGTTCAGTGAGGTTTTGCAGAACCTCCTGATTTTCATTCTTCTCCATAGCAGATAGATGCATTCCTCACATCTGGGGGGATAATCAAGGGCATCTGGGAAAGCTTGTGCAAAAGAGCAGTTCCTTCACCCTCCCTCCCACCCTGCCTTAAATGGAAGAGGACATACTTGTCCAGGCAGTACTGGCTAGGAAGAAATGTGCCTCTTTCCTTGGGAACACAGGAGGTCTTTGTTGCCAAACTTCAGTTGTTCTTGTGTTCTAACCTTTTCTTATTTTTAATGGTATCTAGCCAATGACTGCTGTTTCTCATGCTTGTAAAATGTAATTAAAGACACCTGTACATCATAGATGGTATAGAATCACCTCCATGATTCTTTGCATATTATGGATTGTTGATTAATTCTCAGTGGTGATTTGGCTCAGGAGGAGCAAAGCATGTCTGATTTCACTGGCCTTCTCATTTGCACCAAGTCCGCTTCACACCGTTCTGCTAGAAGGGGCCTCAAATGAGGAGCAAAATTTGTTTACTGTCCCCTCTGCCTCCTGTCATGGCCTAAGGAGATCTAGCATCAATATATTCATTAATTGTGTTTAGACAGGGTGGATTTGTGACATTTTATGTACTTAGGCCACCATTTAAAGGGAGAAAGATTATACTCTATCTTTCTCTGGGACAGTTTTGTTTTTCTTGGTTGTCTGGATTTCTTTTTTTTTCTTTTTAAGTTTCTCAGTTACGTGGTTTTGTGGGGCAGCTTTAATGTCTGTGGTCTCAGAAGTCTGAGAAAAGTGGGCAGCTGCTGATCTTGCAGTTGTATGTTTGTCTGCGTACCTGTAGGATGAAGGGCAATATTATTTCTTGAAGTATTCCCATCAGCTGAAACACAAAGTTTGCTTTTACGAAAACTGCAAATATGAAATCTAAATGTGTATTTTAGTCTTAAAAAAAATACTTATTGCTGCCAAACAAAGCTATAAATTTTATTATGTCTAAACTAAATGAAAGATTCAGTCTTCCCAACAGGACACATCATGCTTTTTAATTCTTTTCTGAGACTTCAAGGCTCATACAACTAGTTTAATTTCTCCCTCTGGAGCTTATTATCCATCAGTTAAATAGATTGATACAAACTACTATTTCCTGATCCTGGTCTTTACTAGTTCTTTTTAATTAACTAAATCTTTTTGTTGTTTTTTTTTACCCCTCTTTCATTTATTTCTTTTGCTCTACCCATCTTTCCCATAGAAATGTCCTTTTTTTGTTTGATCAAGAAATTGTCTTAGTTTTGTAATATACAGACTGATTATTTTCATGATTAACCAAGGGGTGTGTGTATGTGTGAAAGGGGGAGTGGGAGAGACTTTTATTTCCTATAAAGTGCCTTATGTCTTATTTGTGGGCTTGCACATTGTGGGGGTTTTTCGTACACTTTATCATCAGGTGTTTCTTGCAGGTTCAGATGGAGAGACTATGTTTACTGTAGTTGTGCCAGCTTCCCTGCTAAATGTTTGGCAGAGAAAGGTGTAAAACTCTATTAATGAACAGTGAAATCAAGACCTAAAAGCAAATTCCCTTAGTGACCAGATTTTACATTTTGTCCCCATCCCACTGCTTTTATCTTGTCATGAAGCCTGAGCTCCTAAGCAAAATTCATTTTAGTGAAGAAGTGGAGTTTCATTGTAGAAAGAATGGTATTTTTTCAAGTTTTTCTACCTTATAAGGGGCTTGGTTTTTAAGAATGTCTATTTTAATTTAATACAGAAAACGCTGAGTAGATAACTTGGAAAACAGAGAAAAAAAAGTCAAGCTTCAGTCGCCACAGAGCCTCCTCAGGGTTATGTATCTGCCCTGGTTGTGCAGCTCTATCCTTCCAGGTCTTCATTTCATTGCTGTGGAGACAGAGCAGGAGCCCTGTCCTTTAAAAGGTAATTTGTTTACTTATTTATTTATTTTCAACTGGGATGACAGAATGTTTAGAGACATCCACACAGGCATGCTGAATTTACATCCTTCTTCCCATGAATCTCTGCTCACTCTCTCTGGCAACGGTGAAAGCTCTTTGCTTCTGTTTTCCTCACTCTGTATTCACATCAGAGTGTCTGGCTTCCAGGTGTCCTCCTTGTAAGCAATACAAGTTTACTTTTGGAGTCACTACTTAAAAAAGACCAGCATGAAATTTTTTGTTCCAGTGGCATAGAACTTACTTCCAACCACATATTCTTTTCAAGAGCTCCACATGGATCCAACTAAAAAGGTGAGGACTGCATGAAAAGTGTACCTTTCAAAATCATCAGGAGCAGTCAGCAGGCATTCAATATGGATAAATCATGTTTGACCAATCTGATAGCCTTCTATAATGACATGGCAGGATGGGTTGATGAGGGATGTTATCTGCCTTGACACTGTCTCCCATAACATTCTCGTAGATAAGCTTAAGAAATACGGGTTAGATGAATGAACAGTGAGGTGGATGGAGAACTGGCTGAATGGTAGACTTCAGAGGGTTGTGATCAGTGGAGTAGAATCCAGTTGGACACCGGTAGTCAGTAGTATGCCCCAGAGATCACACTCAATATGGTCTTATTCAACTTATTTATCAATGACCTGGATGAAGGGATGGAGTGTACTCTCAGCAAGTCTGCTGATGATATGAAGCTGGGGGGAGTGGCTGATACACCTGAAGGCTGTGCTGCCATTCAGCATGAACCTGATAGGCTGGAGAATTGGGCAGAGAGAAACCTAATGAGGTTCAACAAGGGTAAATGCAGAGTACTGCACCAGGGGAGGAAGAACCCTAAGTAGCAGTACAGGTTGGGGACTGATCCGCTAGAGAGCCTTTACACTGAAGGTGGAAGAGCACTGGAACAGGCTACCCAGGAGGGTTGTGGAGTCTCCTTCTCTGGAGACATTCAAAACCTGCCTGGATAAGTTCCTGTGTAACCTGCTCCAGGTGGCCCTGCCTTGGCAGGCAGGTTGGACTGGATTGTCTCCAGAGGTCCCTTTCAACTCTAATGATTCTGTGAAAATCCAGCAAAATGGGACATTAAAATCAGTCCCAACACCCCAAGTTTTAAGAAATTATTTCTCACTGAACTGTTTGGGAATCTGCAGGTAACTTTCTTTGTGCAGCCCACAAAGATCTGTGGACAGACTAAAGAAGGGTCCTTTGAGTAATGTGCCACACTTGGTGAGTTCAGTAGAGTGGTGGATGCCCTTGACACCACAGACACAGGAGAATTCTCTGTGCCTAAGTGCTCAGGTATCTGCAGAATGAGATTCAGCTCAGTAAATCTTTTCATGTATTAATTTTCACTGTGAACTGTGCTTTTGCTAGATTGTCCGCAGGGTGGATCATGTTTCAGCAACGAGAGCAGCAATGATGAGCCATTCACATCAGTGCCGTGTTTGGCACTGGTGGAGGCTGAGACTGACTCCTGTGATTTACAGCCCTTTTTGAAATAAATTTGTCACCAGATGTCAAAACCAATTACTAGCACTGCTTCAAACTTCATATTCTGGTTCTTTGACATGTATTTTTGTACTGGGGTTGCTGATCTGTTTTGTTTTGTTTGGTTTTAAAATAAACTGGTTTCTGGTATGTGGAAATAGAATACAGCACGTATTCTATCTCTTTGGCCAAAATCAGCTGGAATTGCTTTGTGTTGCTTCTAACCAGCACAACTTAAAAAGAGCTAAATAAGGACAGAGTTGTAAAAAAAACAAAGATAAAAAGTTTGACAGCTAGGTTGGGACCTGTGTGTCAACATGAATGAACACCAGTAAAGGTAGTGCTTTTACAAGATACAACCTTTTTTTTTTCCTTAGTAAAATCTAACGTGTGTGGCTATGCAAAACTATTCCAACTGACTATACTGCCCACTGATTCTAAAGTCAAGTGTACATAGGATTTTCTATTTTTAGGTTTAATTTAAAAAATAAATAGGTTTCTCTTTAAAAACTGTTTTGCATCTGTTGCATTGGTGGCATTCTCTAAGTTTTGTGAACTGCCATATGATATAGACCACTTATATGAAGTAGGAATATACTTTAATCTCTACAGGTTTAGATGAGCCCTGGTAAGAAACAGTATTGCCAAAATCTAACAAAAATAAAGGATGTATGTAATTTTAATTTGTGAATTTAGAATTACGGCTATCTGTAGAAAAATATGTTCAGACCACTTGCCTTATGCTGGCTATCACTAGGATACAAGGCTTTTGGATTCCTGATACCCAAAAGGATTATTCACTGTTGGCTTCCCCACACACTGTACAAGAAAAAGGGAACTATAAATCATGCCTTGCAAAACTTGGTTGGGTTTTGACACCTCAGACTTGCCAAGTTTGTCTTACTACGAAGCAGCTGTTTCATACACTAAAGTAAATAATAATTTTTGAACATAAGTGGGAAAGAGGGCAAAAAGAGGGACTGACAGTGGTTGTTCCATTATATGTAACTCTGAGGGGCAGTTAATTCCCCAGTGTGTGTGGTAAGAATTGCCAGTTTTTTCAGCAGGCTGCATATGATCAATATTTGAATTAAGCCACTCTGACAAGGAGAAAGAAAGACTCCCCTCATTTTGGGGCACTGTGGTGTATGTGTCACCCACCATATTCATTGTCATTGGATTGTATGGTTTCAGGGCAGCAGGGTGCACTAGCTTGTATTTATTTGCTTTGGAGCTAAGTATGCTTTAGCAGCTCACAGGGAAACAAGCAGTGGGTCCAGATATAATAAAGGTCTTGTGCCTGCCAGCTCTGTCGTCCCCAGAGTGTGACCCCAGATCTCATGTGGCTACCTTCTTCAAAGGGAATGAGTGAAGTTGCCTTTGAATCTACTGTTTTCTTCCTGCAGTTGTTTACTTCCAAAGATACTGCTTACAAGACATGTAAACTGGAGGGAATTACATTAGCAAAATGGGAAATCCATATAGTTAGCAGTGCTGTGGTTGACTGGTTTGTCTTCTTGGCTTACAGTATAGTGATATTTAAACTGTCAGCCACATCTAAGTTGGATTTAAATGAAAGTGACTCTAAACTGGCATGTAAAATTCAATTAAATAGCTGTGACAGCTTCTGTATTTGCATTCTGAGGATTGTGACTAAAATAGGTGTTAATGCTATATATGACTGCAGAATAATGAAATTTCTGAGGTCAGTTTCCCAGTGGAAGGTAAACAACAAAGATAGATAGGAAATGAAACCTCATTCTGAAATGCAAAGCAGGTGCTGTATCCAGCAGAAAAAATAAGTTAATAAAGTAATTTGATATTTTAAATTCTGAGTAGAGACTACACATTGGGCAGATTTAATGCAGTTTGAAAGAACGTGTAAATTATTAACAACATAACAGGGCCGAATATCTCTATCCATTCATTCATCCTGAAAGTAGAAGTCTTACTTCTAAATATTTCACGATAGTTTTCTTTCCAGCCTGTAGGAGGAAAAACTTCATTCATTTGTGTCAGTTTTATCTGCATATAGAAACATGTTCAAGGGAATTTAAGCTGGGGAAATACATGTCAATCTGTGCTGTGGTTGCAGTACTAATACACAATACGAGGCATCCCCAGAGTCCATGTAAGCTCTGTCTGCTGCATGTCCTGTGTTTCTTGATGAGTTTTTCATAGTGAAACACATATGTTGTGGGGACCATGGCCACACAGTGATGGTCCTTGATATAGACCTGGCACAAAATATCAGTATAGAAACCCCTATTCCATTACAGTGGTTTAAAATAGAGAGAAGGGAGCTTGCAAGGTAACTGATGTGGTTCCTCAAGGTGTATGGCTTCATATAACGAGCCAGATCCTAAGTAGAGAAGAGTGTGGATAAAACCACTTTCCTCCCACT
>NW_009926043.1:14045-34619 GCF_000696875.1 Nestor notabilis | reverse complement strand
CCTCCCCCTTTTGGCATCCCCTTTCCTGCTTGTAACTAGGGCAAGCTTCGTCTCTCTTGGTTCACCAGAGCACCCACAGAAGTCTATAAATCATTTTTATGCTTTATAAAAATACACAAGGTTTCCAGAATTATTGAAATATTCTTCTTACAGCAGCATGGGAGTCAGGAACAATTACTAAGCCTGTCACACCTTCTGGTATTCATGGCAAAGCAGTGTGAAAGATACTTGGTCTGCTGCATTGCAGCAATAAAACCTGGGCTTCACGGATAAGTGAAAACATGTTGGTGTATTTCTGGCAGGTTGAGGACCCATCTCTTACAGTGGTTAAGAATTCCTAAACTGGAGAATATAGTCCCATTTTCTTTCTTTCTTGTATTTTTCCTTCTCTCTGTTCTTCTGACCAATCAGTATTATCTACCTGAGTAGTCTTTTACTTGGCAAATAATTCTGTGTATTTACTACTTCTGGCTGATCCACTTACTCGCTTCTCCTTACTTTGTCGCACTGGGATTGTCATCCACCTGCTGTGTTCCACTTGAATTTGAAGGGTTTAATCTCTCTATCTTGCATGTATGTGTTTCATTATTCATAAACTAGTCCCAGAATAAACTATTCTGACTGCTGTGATATTTTGGAGTCTAATATCACAGAAATATACATACATAAATGTTAGAAAAAAATTAAGTGAACAGGCCAAAGAATCTGCTAAGACACAAGGTAAGAGAAAAATCAGTTGAAAAGTGATCCTGTTGTTTCAGGATACACAGGCTAAAGCTCTGAATCTTTGCTGTCATGTCTAAATACAACTGACTCTTCCACCATCACTGATTTTTAAATAATCCTCTATTTTTCTGACCTTTATATGAAGAGGAACTTTAAAATTTGCACACTTCAAGAAGATACAAGTCCAGTTTTACCAAGCTTTTCAGCTTCTTGCATCATCATATGGGAGGCTGCATTTATCATAATGTTCTAGGACCCTGTAAAGCTAAAGTTATTGTATTTCATCATAGCATCATTGCATCACTAAGACAGATTAATCTTGCTGGCTTTTGTTAGGTAAAAACTGTACAAAGATCTGCTTTGGCTCTTGTGATGTTTTTAGCCAGTCAGTCATGATATTCCTTTCTTTCCATGCGTAAAGTAGTTTGTGCCTCTTTAGGTGCAAAGGTCATTTTGCACACTGGGTGTAGCTCCTAAAATGAGCCAAAGAGGAGGGGATATGAGCATGGGGGAACAGCTTCAGGAACTGTTAGGGAACCACTCCCAGCTAGTTAAAAAATTATTTCCATGTGAGCTAATACTATTCCTAAAGCTCTTAGTGGAAACAGAGTTCAGTATTATCTAGCTACATCTGGAAAGGCTCTTTTACTCAGACTAAAATTTT
Organism: Nestor notabilis; assembly: GCF_000696875.1. Classification (NCBI taxonomy): domain Eukaryota; kingdom Metazoa; phylum Chordata; class Aves; order Psittaciformes; family Psittacidae; genus Nestor; species Nestor notabilis. The sequence goes on along the minus strand of NW_009926043.1, from coordinate 33,229 downwards.
TATAACATGGCTATTCTAGAAGCAAAGTGGAAGCTCTGGTTAGCTTACAGTCTAGCTCCCAGAATGCTCTTACAGCTCTCAGGGTTTATTCCCAGCTCTACTAGCATCTGAATTGTAAGAACAAAATGAAGATTTAGATACAGTTGTACATGCCTTGTAATTTTTAATGAGTTTTCTGAACAACCATAGTGAATATGTTTCCCACATGGACAGTTTGTGTTTACATGCATGTGTTATGCCAAATGTGTTTCATGCAAAGCATTAGAGTACTGTATGCACAGGTACTTCATATAAAATCCTTTCTCAGGTTGCATATGATTTCACAGCAATACAACTTGAACTAGCACTGAAGAGTTTGTGAATACCTGATGAACAGAGCAAAGGTACATCTGTATGTTTGTTACAATGTGTGTATGTGAGTGTATGTATGTATGTATATTGTTCAGCATGGGAATTACTTTTTACAGGAAGCTGAGCACTGGCCACCACAAGACTCTTTAAAACAATGCAGTGCCTCCATTCTAAAAGTTGTTTTTCTTACATTAGAATGTTGGAAAAAAGGTAAATGACAGGTGGAGAAGCATGTGGGAGTTTTTGGCTTTTGACAATATTACTGGTTTTAGAAATATCAGGCAAATTAGAATCTGGCTTTTTTGATTTTTCTGGAGAAACTTCAGAAGGGCTGAGTGAGGTTTACTGTGAGCATAGTTACCCTTATTCAGTCTAATTAAAACAGTCACCTTTTTCTCCAGGTCTCTTCATTCAGTCCCTCTGTAGGTCTCCACACACTGTGGAATTTTCCAGTGCAGACAGGGCTGTTGTTTTGAATGTAAAATAGTCTGGGAAAAACACACCCCATTTTCAGTGGCTTTTCTCCATGATGAATAAATCCATAGAGGGGAACAAGCTCATTTTTTTTCTTTCATTACTTTTCTGAAGTATTAAATACAATTTTCAGTGGCAACAGGCAGCCAAACCCCCTGTGCTCTGAGTAAGTGGGACACTTAGAAAATGGTTTTTAGAAGTGACCCTTCAGCAAAGATCTCCTGCCAATTTTGTTGTCTAAATAACAGCTTTTTTTTATTGCTGTTATCTTACATCTCTAGCTAGTGAATCTTCCTGAGAACAGTTTATGTGCTAAATAGCTCATTTACATTTATACATACTGTTAGAGTAGACAGCCACCAAACTTTGTGCTTCCAGAAACGTTGCAGGTGGCTCAGTAAAAGCAAACATAACCTGAAGCAGAAATGAGATGCATCATTTTGAGTAGGTGTTAGGCTGAAGTGCTGGATGATTGACCTATAAAATGAGGCAAAACCACTACTTCATCTGAAGTTGTGCCCTTCTGCACTTCTGCCTGAAGTCAATTCAATCGTCAAATAAAACAATTGACCCACTAGATGTAAAACACAGAGAGGTATATACTTTCCAAACACATCCATAAATCCTCTATCATTAGTAAACTGGTTTTAGTTTCCTAACATTGGTTAGAAAATGTGATAGAAATGCATTTGGAAAACACAGGGAGGAAAGAAACATGTTGCAAGTGTTGGTTTACGTTGTCTTCCTTGCTATGCATAATTTGTAGGAAAATAATATCGAGACACTGTCCTTCTTCCCTTCTCCTCAAACTTAGAGCAGAAGATTGTTTTTTGCTAACCGCTAACCAATTGTGATTCTTGACTTTCCTCTGACGCCCTGCCCTGGCCCATGAAAGACTCGGTAGCAGCAGGAGGCACTCATCTCGCAGGTATGCCCAGGAGACAAATAGATGTGTCATGAATTTAGTGAATGAAGGGGCAAGATCACTCTGCTAACATTTTCTGGCATTTTCACCGCGTTTCTGATTAAGTCAGGCTGATGGGAGTCTTAAAATCAAACACACGCAAATATGCCTGAAAACCATCAAAAGCAAACAACAACAAACAAACCCCACACAAGTATTATGAGAGCAAGGAGTCCATGTGCTATGATAAGGGCTAGGCTTAAGATACTGTGAGAGAAATCCCTGATCAGATTTGGTAAACAGGGGCTTCAAAGGTGGGGAGGGCCAGGGTAAGGTAGTACCAAAAAGTGCCTAATGTTAAAACTAAATTTAATGCTGTCTAAACATTTGGAAACATCAGATTTAACACCTCTTGCTGGCTCTGTATGCGTGCCTATGTTGTAATCTCAGGCTAGTACCTGCTTATACTAGAAAGCCCATTGCTCACATGTGTCTTTCTGTGCATGAAGAGGTACCATTTCAGTATGTGCAAATGTGACTTTTGAAGATACAGCTTTTATATGCAAATCTTTGATAAATATCTTTTGAAGATGGGGCCTTTTTTTCTATGATAATCTTAAGAAAAATAGAGACAGAAAACAGGTTTAGCTGTCAGTTACGGACTTCAAAAGTACTGTTTCTGCATTGGATGTTTAAGACCTTTAGTACCATCCCATCACTGAGGCTCATTATTAGAATATGAACACTGCAACAGAAAATCAAATTGCATCTTCCATCCTATTTGTGTGCTTTCTTTCAAGCACCTTTAGTTTTTGGGAATCCTGGTGTGCAAAGTATAAATCACCATTGATTGTTCTCAAGTATGGGATTTCCTCGTACTATGTTCTCAACAATATCAGGAATATGGCCTGTTTTCTTTCAGTGTGCTCAGCTACTGTCTAATAGAATGTGAAGTCTTGTTAAAGCATTGATTTTGGAAACAGGGTTGATTTTCTAGACCAAAAAATAAGTGGTTATGCTCTCCTTTCCATGACTGCTTTCTGTAACACCTCCAGGTTTGCACCATTTAAATATTTTTAAAATTTGAAGAGAAATCAGAATGAGAAAAAAATTCAGTTAGATTTTCGTTTGGCACCGGTTTTTGTGCAAATGTTGTGCAGTTGTTTAAGCTGCTCTGAAGCATGGTTTCAAATGTGGAAGATACCCCAGGAGCTTGGAAGTAGAGAAAACTGTGTGGGTTAATTTTTAACATTTCCCCACAGGAAAGCCTTCTGGAACTGGGGTCTAGCCAGAGGACTTAGGCAGTAATACACTAGAGTCTGCGTAACGTTTTTGCTCTAGTTAAAACCTCCCACTAGTTTGTAGCTGTACCCAGATTTGTCACTCAAATCCAGACCATGGGCCACCATTAGCATCCCAGGGTTACACTGCCTAATGTTCAGTTTAGACACAACTCCTTTAGAAACTTACTACTTAGCTATGATTTAGTGCTTAGTATTGTTCCTTACTCTGGGATATGTGGTTAAAAGAGAAACACCTTCACTCACTAATTTATGTAAAGGATAACTCTTTATGGCCAGGAATGGAATTTCAGAAAAGGAGGGGGGAAATACAACGACCCACTGAGCTTTCCATTAAGAAACCATGTAGTGATATTCAGAGGGGAAGACACAAGAGTTCCTATAAGCAACGAAAATAGGAAAAAAACAACAACAAAAACTTAGTGTCGTGTATATACCAAGCGTGTTTTGTCACAGCTCTGTCAATACCACCTTTGTTGTGACTGCAAATGCAGACAGCATATTCATGTAAATATGCCTTTACCTACCACTCATTATGGATCATTTACCTAAAATGCCTGTGGTGTGGAGGTTCTGCTGGCTTCTGGGCTGGTTTTAATGTAACTGGTTTGCATGGATTTTGAAGGGAAGACATGATGCTAAAAAAAATCAACACATGAAAATGCAAATATTTGGGGAAAATGTCAAAGTGTGAACCCATGTGACAGCAGACCCCTTAGTGGAACTGAGCTAGCCCCATTGTTGTGGGAAGGCAGTTCACTAGAAGGTATGAGCAATAGTGAAGACAGAGGTTTTTCAGGCTGGTGGTGGCAGGTTCAACACATCCAGCGTTCCTGCTGATGTCAGCCTGAGGGAAAATGCAGCCTGATGCTAACTGCATTAGAGTTGAGGCACTCAAATGGGAAGCATTTTGATAACCAGTCTATTTCATGGAATTAAAGGAGAAGACCCACTGTGACATGCTGGGATATATGTTGTTAATTGCTCATCATAACAATTCCATTTCTTCAGTAAGATCTCTCTTTTCCCTTACTTCCTCTCCCTGTGAAATGATCTTGTCAATATGGAGAGAGCAACCCTGAGGAATCTATAATCTAATGAAAGATTGCTGTTGCCATGGCATAGAGAGAGTTCTGATTTTATATTTAAAGAATTTCTTAGTCTTCATTTGCATTTCCTGACTCTCTAAATAGCTATATCAGCTGTTAGGATTCAAACAATTAAAAATGCTCTATTATTAAGAAGAAATTAAAAGAAGTAATCAGCTTAACACAATTTCAGCTCAAAAAAACCTTCCCTGGCAGCTCATGGGGAAAGCAGATTTGTATGCTGTTAACATCCCAAATTGGCTTAAGCTGAAATACACCAGGGCATGATTAAACCAAAGCAAAAACAGTGGAAAAAGAACTAATGTTTTCTTTTCACTGTGAACAATGTGAAATTTCATTGGGTTTTGTTGTTAGTATGTCATATGAAAATACTATGCTGAAGCTTTCTATGCAGGCTCTTACAATCCTCTAAGTGAGACTCTTTACTACAAACTTCTTGACACCCACTGAATTCCCCTAGTTATTTGATTGAAATGTTTGTACCAGGCTCATTCTTGTCCCATCTTCAGTGTCTTAACAAGAGAGATTTTTTTCTCCTCCTTTGTTTTAATTCCTTTGTTTTGTGGGTGGGTGCAATGAAGTTTTATAATCCTGATGAACTGATAGTAACAGGGTTGAATTTAACACAAGAAGAGGCAGGTAGTATAGTACCTACACCTCCTTTGCTATTCCTAAGACACCTATTGCCATCATTCATTAGTCACAGCCTCTGCTGTTATCATCTTGAATGTCTGCAGGATAAACACTGCAAATTGCACTGCAGCTCATCAGATCATTTTGTGGCAAAGGGGGTGGTGTAATCTGTGGTACTATCACCAGGAACACTGGCCAGCGTTTATGCCCCAGGTTAAAAAAGCCTTAAACCATAAACATTTGGCTCCTGCCCTTTTAGATATCCTGAGCCAAACTTCAGTAAAGTACAGTTGACGATTAAGAGTTTTGATTTCCATTCTATTTCCATTGCTAAGGATTTTAGCTCAGAGCACCAGACACAGGCAAGAGATCCAGGCCTTCCTGAGATCCCCAACTCAAAGCTTAAAGTCATGGAAGCTCTTTGCCCTACCTGGTGTGCTTTCTTTGGTGTCAACTCTCCCTGTTCTGCAGTACACTAGTAATATTTTTGTCTTTTCCTTCCTCTTCCATTTCCAGAATGTCCATTTTACTGTATATTTGACCCTGGATCATATTCACCTCTGCGGTGGAAATTTACCTCTAGAAGAAACTTGGGCACCAAGCATTTCCAGGCACTCCTGAACTTTAAGAGAAGCTAGTCATGCCTGTGCTTTGTGGTCTAGGGCTGTCCCAAATAACATCACTGACCTTGCTTTGACTGTTTCACTCCTGTGTGGGTGAACCTTCAAACCACTGTTTTGAAAATAAAGCTCATTTTGCTCAGAAAGAGGCTTTTCAACCTTAACACGTGGCATACCACATAGTGTCCGTATACTAGGGTTAACATGGAAGTCAGCTTGATGAATTATGTGCCTTTGAATCTTATTCCACTAGAAAAAGTAGAGCCAGAGCAGCCTTTCAGGAAAGATGGTATTGTTACTGTTCTCTAGTTCTTTCATCGTCGATATATGGGATGTTGTCCCCATATATTTCTTTCTGCACTGAAACTGAGAGTGAACTGTGCTCATTACAGTGTCATTACAGTTTGTGAGGTGGGTGGCCAATAACTGCAACTCCAAAGCACTATTAAACCCTTGAATTGGAGTGTAGTGGGGCTCAAAAGCTTAACCAGTTCAAAGGCCAAGTGTGCTTACTTGCAAGGCAATGATCGTCCAAGAATAGTTTCTTTTTTTCTGACTTGCCATTCATATTCCCCAGTTTGCCTCCCAGGATGATAGGCCAGCTGATACACAGACAGTTGTTTTATCAGCTATTTAAGAGGTGGCTTCATGGTACAAGCTATGGTCTCTTTCCCAGTACAGGATGTCTTCTCAAGAAGGTCTGTCTGCAAACTTGGTATAGGATTATTTTTCTAGCCCAGAGCAGTCTTGAATGCTGAAGTTGCTTGCCCATAAATTTGGATATTATTTGCTTTTTTTTTCCCCTAAGCTGCTGTACATCATGTGGTACAGAAGAGGAAAAGATGCAGGTGAAAGTCTTTTAGTTTCCAGTGTTTGATATATAGTTAGTTTTGTTATTCTAACCTCATGCATCCATCTTAGGGTTGATGAAGTGATGAAAAATAACTGTAGAGAAATAATTTCTTAAACTTCTCCTGTTGTACACAGTCTCTGAATCTCTGAACTTCAAGATTCATTCCTCTAGGGTCCAAAAATATATTATTAGTTCTGTTTGATATTCCCTAGTGATTGAGTCACTAAATATTCCTAGTGATTGATGTGGTCAAAAAATATAAAGCCTCAACAAAATCCCACTGCCTACCTGGAGATACTGTGTTTCATTTCTATGTGGAACACATCCTAAGGTTTTGACTCACCTTGCAAATCCAGTTGTACTTCTAGAGTACTCCAGTGTGCAATGGTAGCTGATGCTTTTGCTATTTTGCCATGCTAGCTCAACATCATACTGTTACCAAACTAGGTTCTTCACCAGTCATTTAAGAAAAATATTTTTACTGCTTACAGCTTCAAAGCAGAGATAGTTAAAAGAAATATTTTACTTGGGACTGGTGAGTTACTGCCAAAATGTGTGATGAACTCTCAAGACACGGCTGATATTTAATGAAGAATCTTCTCAATTTTTTCTCTTTTAAGAAATTTGTTCACTGAATATGTTCATGTTTAAGTGTCAAAGTCCTAGGCAAGGTCCAAAGTCTGACCAATAATGGTTGTACAATGTGGATTTCTCCTAGTGTCCTTGATTTCCTGTTTGGTCTAACAGAAACATGAATTATTCCTGGATTAGCATATTTGGACAGCTACAATTAATAAGCGTATGTGTGCATGTGTGATATATATATATAACTTTTATAGACATGTATCAGACAAGCATGAGTTTGGACTTTTGGTGCGCATTAAAGAAATGAGACTTCCCTCATTTGAATCAGTTCCTTGGTGAAAGAAGCCTTTTAGTAGAAGGTATTTTAAGTGGGATTATTGCTGTCCTTTGTAACGCTGATGAAATCCTCTCAGGAATTAGGTGACAATGTTTGTCAGTAAGAACACCCAAGTTGTGTCCAAGAACTAAACAGACTTTTGATCTCTCAGAATGATCTTCTTAGAGCCCTTCTTCATTACCTCTGCAAAACCAGATTTGACTTTGTCTTCTGCCTCCAAAGTCCTTCCTACCTTCTGCTATATGAGTAAATAAAATTCTTTTAGATAGATATGACCCTTTCATAAGAAAAAAAAAAAAAGTAGACTGTTCTGAGTGTCTGACCCTTCTTTTAGTCTTTTTTCCATTTCTCAGTGAAGCAAACAAAGCCATGTAAATCTGAAATACTCATGGGAGGAGAGAAGGAGGGAGAGGCTGCTGCTTCTCTGAAATACTCATGGGAGGGGAGAAAGAGGGAGAGGCTGCTGCTTCTTTTTTGGGGTTTTGTTGATCAAGGAGTAGTGCCCAGAGACACTGAACAGAAAGAGGCTCCCATTGTGCACAAGCTGCACAGACGTGAAAGAAGCAGTCTGTTTATTTAATATTACTGTAATAAATACTTGAATATATTCGGTAAATTCATAGTATGCTGCTGCAAAATTGTTGTTTGTCTCCCAGTAGTCTTCCAGGAAACATGTTAGTACATTCGTATTTCTTGTTTGCATCGCTCAGAACATGAGGGTGAATTCGGATGTACTTGGGAAGCTGACTCTGATGTCTTCCTCCCATTTGTCTGGTATCACTTCTTGCTGACAGTGCTCTGCAAGGGAGTTTCCCTTAGCAAGTAAGGTTTTTATTGGACTAGTGCTTCTCTGAAATATGTATAGAGGATATTAACACTGGTAACATCAAGTGGAAAAAAAAATCTCCTTAAGAGCTCCAGCAGGCTTCCTTAAATATGATCACATGTTGTATAATACAGGGAATAATAAAAATAAGAAGTGATTATAGAGAAACACACATATATGCTTTTGTTATCCACAAAGCCAGTATTATATTTGATCAAAAGGCCCTCACATACAATGTCAATTTTATATTTGTATCTCTCGTATGAGAGTACCAAATGTCATAGTTGTGTAATGCAGAAATATGGTAATCAGCTCCTTAAATATTTAAATAATGAAAAGCTGTTGATAACATAGTGAGCAATGCTCAAATACTATGTGAAAAGTAGCAGAAAATCTGCAGGAAATGTATAATTACACAATTTGTTAAGCCTTTGTATTTTGCATTGACGACACATCATCTTGTGTATATATATGTTTGCAAACGAAATCAAATGTTCATCATTTGATGCTTCATTTGCTAATTATAATGTGGGATCCAATACAGCAATAATCATCTACAGTGAATAGAGGCTGACTGTAGCTCAAGAGTAGACTTTTTCCGTTTTGAATCTCACTTGTAGGTGCACATAATCCCTTTTTTCTTTATTCTCTCTTCAAAGTTTTTGACTCCCTGTTACAGTTCCAGCTGTCGGCCCCACAGTCATTCTTAAATCATGTAGCTTAGGTCTGAAATTTACCCTATTAGGAGCATCAGGCTTTATCATTAAGCCATGGATTATTGTAGTGAGATGTTGAGGGTAAATGTTGGATCATTACAGTTTGTGAGTTGGATCATCAGATCTCCTGCTTCAGATTTTGACTGATAGAGACTGTAAATAAGGAGTGAAATCTCCCTCTCACCTTCTGTCTGCTTGTAGATGAGTTTCATTCAAAACCTTTGGACTCCTTTTACTTCCTTGGGCTGTCTATGCCTTTTCTTTGTACTTCCTCTGAGGGGCTGTTGCCTCTGACACCCTTGATGATGTATTTCAGTTCCTGAATTGAGAAAGGTCAGCAACTCAGGTTGTTGTTTATCCTGTTAGCAGGGGTGCAAAGAGAAGGAAATACCCATTTTTTCATTCTCTTACCTCCCGGGAAGTCCATTTAAAGTTATGTTTGTAATATGGGAGTGCTACACCTTTTTTATTTCTTTCCCCAAGTTGCCTCTTATTTCTTTGCTAACCTTTCAATGTAACAGGCCTGGAGATTGTTCTTGTTTTCAGTGGGAGGCTCCAGTACTCCTGGAAATGGAGGTACCCATGTTAATCAGAAAGTGACTTCAAGCAATTGTCAGCACGTCCAGATTCCTGGACTGCTGTGGAGGATTTGGTCCAACTTGTGTCCTCATAATTAAAAGTACAGTTACTTTGGCTGCACAATCCAATGCAGGGGGGAGACTAGAGTGAGCTTTCTGTTATACTATTAATGTGCTCTCAGTTTAGGTCCTCAGGAAAACTCTGACCAGTTTTTATTTGAACAAGTCTCTGTCCAGGATAATATTATGACTAGAATCAAAGGAAGCAGTTAAAAAAAAAAAAAAAAAAAAAAAGAAAAAGGTTTTCCTACTGAAACAAAGTGTAGGACACTTCTTCTTTCCCCAGCCTAAATCTCTGGAAGAGTAACCCAAGATAGGACTTGGCAAGTACTTATTATGCCCTCTGCCAAATAATGGCTAGAGATCTAGCAAATCTGGTTATTAAATGAGCTGAGCAGGAAAAGCCTGTTTGAAACTGCTTAGAAACACTAGCACTGTGCTCAGCAGAGGACAAAAGACGTAGGGATTATGACCTGCACTCACTGAGGCCTCAACTGAGTAAGAAAGATCAAAGTCAGCGGTGGGCAGAGCAGCTCCAGAGAAGCAAGAGAGAGGAGAGGAGTGTTGCTGAGGCTCATGTGCTGCTATTGACACTCAACCTGCTCTTGTTATTGTTACTTTGCTTGGCTTTATCTGATAAATAAAGTATGGAGTACTGTCTACAAACACAGACAGAAAAGGGTTCAACTACTGCCTAACTGCTGTGTGCTGCAGTTGCCACCTACAAGCTATCTTTCTGGAATTAAAATGAGAACTGGTGGTATTTTATGGACTGGTACTAGCAGTAATGTTTTACAGTACAGGCCATGAATAGGGTGGTTGAGAAAAGCAGAAAGGCTTTATTCATAGGCAAATCCAGGAAATGGTGTTTAGACAGTCCAGAGACTCTGTTCTGTAGCTGAACTGCACTGGCACCAGTTGCTAGAGCAGATTGCGTAAGTGACCCAAAGGGATGGCAGAGAATAACTTTACAGCTCCCAAGAGTGGCGGGATCCTATTCAGTGAAGCTGTCTCAACTGTCAGGGCAGTTCTTCTTCCATGTCAGTGGACTGAAAAATATCTCTATTTTTCCCTTTGCAACCAAAAGCAAAAGCCAGCTTTTGAAAGACTATTTTAAATGTAGAAGAGCTTCAGGCTTCTGAGGGTTTAATCTTCAAAAATGTTAATGGTGGCTCACAAAAGCTAGTATTCCCCAAAGAGACAGTGTACAATTTGTCTTGCATCCTTCTTAAAGATTATTGCTAACTCTGTATGTAGAATAATTCACTTGCTATTTTAAAGCTGGGGAAGGTGCAAATTCATTTAATTCTGTAACTATATGATCTCTCTGTTTCGGTACTGAGGAGGAAGTGCTGTTTCTTCATCCTGAAATCCTGTATAGGTGCAACAGAGAGAAAGCTATGCTTCTCTGGGTCGGTGTTCAGCAGCTTTTCTACCAGGTCTTCCCAGAAGGACATTCCTTCTGTGGCATTGCGCTTGGCAAAGGGGGTGAGCCCCGAGTGCCTGAGCCATGCTGTGGCTTGAAGAAAACCAGGGAGAGCAGCAGCTTGTATTCCTTAGGGTTTCTAGGGCAGTAGACTAGGAGAGGTCTCCCGTATCTTTTTACAGCCTGCCTTGGCTTCCCTTTCTTGCCTGGTGAAGGAGGGCCTCCATGTGCTTAGGGCTTGACTCCAAGCTCAGAGGCTGGGTTTACAAATGACTTTAAAACATTAGCCAAAAATATTAGTCTGTGCATGTGTATGTGGAGGCGTGGGGGAGGGAGCGTTGCTCCCTTGTGCAGTCACATAGAACAAGCCACAATCTGGCGTGCTTTTGGTTATTAATAGCTAAATATGGAAGTAGGGCAAATATCCATCCTGATTTATCCTGACCTGAATAATCCATATAGTCTTCAGGCCACAGACTAGCAATTCCATCTCTAGCTGTCACTTTCCTGAATTTTAGGAAGTGATATATGTGACCATTTTGTGTCATGATGATCAATGTCACATTAAAGAGAGAAGCCTGCAGGCAGGCATGTGAGCTGTGTGAGCACTGCTTGATTAGGGAAGCGCTGGGGTGGGGATCCTGCTTGCTGTCACTCCTGCTTGCTGTCACTCCACACTGTCAGAGACCATGAAACAAAAGATCCCGAGGGAGAGGTCACCCTGTCCAGGGGCTGCTCTGCTGGGGAGGGGAGAGTGGGAAAGACATTCTAAGAGGGAGGCCACAGGCAGAGGAGAGGAGTCAAAGAGCTGTGAAGCAGCACTGAAGGAGGCAGGAGACATTTGGTTCAGGAGAGGAGAGGGGGGAGAGTAAGAGGAAGAGATGTGCAAAACCCAGTATCCCTATGGTTAACCATTCCTAGGCAGGATCATGGTGTTCTGTGTGAGCACAAACTGATATAAGAATAGCAGGCTGTTGAGATTCCAGGAATTAAAATAGAGCGCTGAGGCTCAGGAAAGGCTCTGGGGTGTTACTGGACATTGGGCTTTATTTTTCCTTCTTGTTTCTGAAAATCAAATACATTTAAGCTTACATTTTTATCCTCTTCCCAGCTTGCAACATGGTGTTTTTCACACCTATTTTTGAAATCACAGCAACTTTTTTGACCAAATGTGCAGATTTGCCATTGTGGCCTACTTACATTCCCAACATGTGAAGAGAGACAAGCAAAAGGGTATTAACTGTGATAAATCCAGCAAAAAGATGCCTGGGACACAAATCAGAAGTCCTCATTTGGTCAGGTTTCCCTCTGACTTCCACATGAACTGGCATGATTCTGGAGTAAAGCATGCAAAGCTGGAATAGGGTGCACATTTGCATCCTGTTATTGTTCTAAGTGTTATTCTGGTAACAGTTTTCCTTTTCTGGATGGGCAGACAAAAAAGTGATAATTATTGCTGATTGCCTTTTAGAAACTGCAGGCATTATCTGGAACATAGGCCTATTTACTAGGCGTAGAACAAGTATATAGGGAAACAAATCCTTTCCCTGCAGTATTTAATGCCTAATATTAAACCAAGACACAAGGAACAAGAGTGCCATGAAATGAAGATGGTTGTGCTAAGTCTACTGTTATTTAAGCCAGCTAACGAACAATTTGATAGCTTCAAATCATCTAGCACTTTGTGTGTGTTGTGGCATGTTTCTGTTCTGCTTTGATGCAGTTAAGTAAATACAAGAATGGTTTCTACCAGTCCTACTAATCTCTGGAGTTGCAGTGTTTGAGTTATAGCAAGGCAGGTTATTCCATTTGTAAATACTGATTTTCAGTGTAAGTCTGTGAGTCCAAACCATATTTTGGACCTTAAATGTCGGTATGGAACCTCACAGATAGCCAGCTCTGCATGCTGCAGCCAAGTAGCCATGGTTACACGCCTCCTCCTCATGCCTCCCTTCCCGAGCCACAGCAGACAAGGAAACACCACAGGTCCCCTGCATCTTCCCTCCAGATTTCACGCTATTCCCCCACCAAACATGAGCCTTCATTCACACCCCCTTGGCAGAAACCTTTCAGTCAGAATGAATGCAGCACAGCAAGATAAACATGCGCCTCCTAATGCTGGCAACCACTTCCGTGCCTTTGCAGAAGGGGCTGGGATGACACTTTCATGTTGCAAAGGAGCCGAAGGTGGGCAGGCGAGGTTACTGCTGCACATAGGCAGCCCCAGCAGCCACCCTTCCAGCACCCAGTCCTTGTCGGGGACCAGAGGGCAGCTGTGGCAGCCGTGCTCCCTTTCCTCTCGTGACCAGGGAAACCACAGGGCCCCAGGTCCTGACCCAGCCAGGGAGGCCGAGATTCCCACAAGTGGGGATGAGAGGGCATGCCGGGATTTTCCTGTTTGCTTTTGAAGGGCAGATGCCAGCTATCCGCGTGTTTCTCTGTGTGCCTGATGGGAAGCGTGCACCAGCACTCGGGGCTCTGTGGCTTGGGCTTGTGGCGTTTGTGGGCCTAAGTTTGTCAGCGGTAAGTTATTCTTGTCAGGTTTCCAAGTAAACAGCAGACAGATACTCACCCCTTTGAGCTGTTACAGTTCGCCAAGAAAACTGTCTGAGCTTTGAGATTTCTCCTTTTGTATTCTGCCTTCCTGACCCTGCCTCTGCTGACAGCAGGTCCCTCTTGTCAGGGGAATGTCCTCCAGGCACAACACAGGGAAATGGAGGAAGGGAATTTTCACCTCCAGGAATCCTGTTTGGCAAGACAAGGATGTCTGGGCCTGCAAAAGGGACTGCAGCAGGCAGCTCGGTGCAGCTAGGACTCGTCGGCGAGACTCTCCCTGACACTGAGCAAGATCATTTCTCTGGAGAGAGGGGGCAGGGTAGGAGCGTGCACAACCCAGTTGATGGGTGATAGCTCATTAAGCTGTCACAGCTCTATGGTAACAGCGTGTATGGCATTCACATCTAAAGCAAGCACACAGGCTTTGATCAAGTTTGCTCTTATTATAGTAGTGGAGTTCAGCCCAGCCGAGGCTCCTTGGGAGCTGGAGACTTTGCAGCTTGCAGAATAAGCCCTGTCTCTGCCTCTACAGAGACACTTGTTTCTTGTTGCTGTGGCCAGTCCCTACCCGGGGTGATGCAGAGGGTCAGCTTCACCATTCTCTGAAGTTTTGTGCAGGCAGCACCCTGGGCATTAAGTTGCCTTCTCTACCAGGACACCCTTAATGAGGTTCTCAGAGGCCCTGCTGGATGTACCTGAGCATGCAGTGAAGCTTCTGTGGTCTATGGGAAGAAGCAGGGTATGAACAGCTTCTGTTGAGTTATTTTTACATGATCCATCCATACATGCCTTGAGCTTACATGGGAGATATTTATGACTGGGATAAGACATAAAAAATGCCAAAGTATCTGGTATGTCTTCCTCTTTAAGATATTACACAAATTGTAATTGCATAAAGCTAATAATCTGAATTCTGGAATAAAGAGCGTTAGTCACACTCTAGATACCACCTTTTTCCTTTGTGAAGGAAACTCTAGAAATGGTGTTTGAAGACAGGTTTTTATCATATGCTCGAGATGCTGCAAGCAAGGTATTTATTAATTACAAAATATAGCTGTTCAGTTTTGGTCTTTGGAAGAGGAGAGGACTTCTGGCCTTTAGCATTTCTTTGGGGAAGAAATAATCCAGATCTGCTGAATCAATGGGTTTTCTTCTATTGACTTTATACATTTTGGCTAATGTCCAATCTGACCTCCCTCAGCTTCTGTCTGGGTGTTTGAACAGTTAGATCATCTTTGGCAGCTAGTAATATATGTTTGAATTTTTTATACCAAAATGAATATCAATGTTGATCAGCTTATCAAACCACAAGTTTACGTTACTGCAGAGAAAGCATTGCTGTTTACTTTTGAAAACTCAGTCTTGAATTTATTGTCATCTTGGGGAAGAGCACAGCAAATGATTCAGGGGAACAAAGACATGGCTCAAATACATCCTGACAATGAGCAGGTCTGTAAATACAGATGGTTTAGCAACAAAGCCTTGTGAAGGATCTGTTTTATATAGGTTTCCCAAACACTGCAGGGGGGGGTGCATCCTTTATATGCTGTGCAGGTCAAATCCTTCATAGAAGTGCCTTTTTTTCTTGTTATTAGTAAAACTTACAACTTCCTCCCTAAAGAAACCCTTTCCCTTTTTCCTGCAATCCCCTTTGTCCAGGTGTGTGAGGTCTCTGTGCCACAGAGGTCTTCTATTCAGGAGCAGTTCCTACTGGCTCCAGGTTAGACTTCAGTTCTGGTGCTATCTATCTCCTACCCTTGTCTTTTTCCTTAGCAGATGACCATGTGAGGAAGTCAGTCTGCAACTGAAGGTCTGTAAACTGTTGTTAGAGTAGCATTTGCAGGCTTTAGTGTGGTTCATTGAAGTGGGACTCAGCCAGCCCTGGGCTGTGCTGAGCTGAATGCACCCCAGTTCCCTGTCATAACATATAGTGTATACCATGCTGACAGTCATTTGTTTTTAGTGTAGGTAATCACTGATATGTTCTTTTAAGTGAGATTCATAGATGCTGATTACATTTACTGCATAAATTACTTCATTATTAAAATCAGGTCATTTGAGCTCCAAAACCATTAACATGCAAACTATTAGCATAATTTCATAAGCTAATAAATCAAGCACAGGAAAAGAATTAAGCGGTTCCTTGTGATAAGTGTTTCTTCAGAGATTAAGAAACACAATTTTCTTATGCATATATTAACATTTTTTAAGTGAATTCATGCAAAAGCAATTTTTCTGCATATATAAAACTTATATTTAGTAATAGTTATACTCAGCCTCCAGAGCTGTTTCAAAATTAATGTTTTTTTCTCGAATCACTGTACAGGAATTTGACATTGAACCAGCTAGCCTGTTGTGATATACTCTACCTGTAAAATTCTTTATGCCTTTGTTAACCAGTCAAAGTTAAGAAATAAAACAAGCCAAGATATGATTTAGAAGAAAAATAGCTTGGGTTCATCTTAGATAATGAACTGTTCATCCAAGGTAAATTTTGTATTCTTAATCTAAAGCACTACCAATGAAATTGTAATTATCTCCATAATTGCAACCTAGAACTGTGGTTGTCTTCATATTAAAGTGGTGCATTAAAATTGATTTAATTCCCATTTCTTATGTAATAGAAAGTAATATTGGCCAGAATAATGCAGAGATAGGTTTTTCTGTTCACTTTACTGACTAGATTTAAAATAATACAGTAATACAACTATAATTATTTGGATACACAAAAGTCACAGGGAAACAAAGAAAATTCCAATGTAAATGAAATTGTAATAAGCAACAGAAGACAATGTCCAAGATTTTTACTACATTAGGAGAGGTCCATGATTTATTTATGTTTAGCTGGTTTTGTTTTCCTGTTTCTAACCTACTTGTTTGGTTTGTTTAGTATATTTCTTTTTCGATATGAGGCACCCAATGATTTGGTCCAAGGAATAAGAGAATTTAGAGTTTTCAGAATGGTGCTCACCATAGTGGATGTTTTTGGTCTTTTGGTTCCTACAGCAGCCTTCTGTTCCAGCCCATATGTGAAAAAACACTCAGATAGATAGCTTTTAGCTTTGTGCTTGCTGCTGTTTATTGACTGACTTAGCTAAGACCGCACCACACTGTGAACTGCCTAACTGCCTCTTTGGGGAGGTTTGGCTTGTTGCTGTCCATCTCCCTGAACCAGTTCACCCTGGGGCCAGGCAAGTACCACCACCACTAGTGCTAGGAAGGTGGTGAAGATATGCAGGAGGGGAAGTCTGGGGACATCCCTTATCATGGCAGCTGGTTGCAGTGTCAGCTTTGCTGCAATTTGAAGCCACAAGTTCAGCCACAGGAGAGCCAGAGTGTTGACCCGAGCACAGTGATAGTGTTCACCCGAGTGCAACTGAGGTAGCAGGACAGTCAGCAGACAGCCTGTGCAGAAGAGGAGGCAAAAAGGGAACTTGTTATGATCACTCTTGTTATAGTGGTGTAGCTCATGTGGTAGGTGAATTGGGCCTGTGGCTCAGAAGACTAAGTATTATCAGCAGCTCTGGGGCACCCAACATAAGAAGGACATGGAAGTGCTGGAGTGAGTCCAGAGGAGACCATGAAGATGATCAGAGGACTGGAGCACCTCTACTATGAAGACAGGCTAAGAGAACTGGGCTTGTTCAGTCTGGAGAAGAGGAGGCTCCAGGGAGACCTTAGAGCAGCCTTCCAGTGCCTAAAGGGGGCCTACAAGAAACACAGAGAGGGACATTGATAAGGGCAGGTAGTGATGGGACAAGAGGTAATGGGTTTAAGCTGAAAGAGGGTAGATTTAGATCAGATATTAGGAAGAAATTCTTTACTGTGAGGGTGGTGAAACACTGGTACAGGTTTCCCAGAAAAGCTGTAGATGTCCCATCCCTGGAAGTGCTCAAGGCCAGGTTGGACAGGATACCTGCTCTAGCGGAAAGTGTCCCTGCCCATGGCAGGGGGGTTGGAACTAAATATCTTTAAGGTCCCTTCCAAACCAAACCATACTGTGAGTCTATGAATTGCCTAAATAGGGGAACAACAGAGCACTGTCAATGAACAACTTTCCATGTCTGTTGTCCAAGCCACTCTTGCTTTGTGTTCCTTTCTCACCATTTTGCCTATCAGGAAGTAAAGGGGTGTTGTAAATCAGCATCCCCCCTATTATTGTTGTTCTTACCTTTCCCCCGCTGGAGGAGTCAGTGCCTCATTCCTCGCTTATGGTCTCTTTACATTCTTCATTTCAAGGCAGATACTGAACTACTGCTGCTCCTGGCAGGTCTTTGGCTTGTTTGGAGGCTCTGTGTGCTTCCGCATATGTATAATCATATCTGTTGAGGGTTCTCCTGGCCTGTGTTTCAGGTACGTCTCCAGAAGAGTTTATCAAAACTCTGTTCCAGGCCATAAACTCATTTTTCAATGCTTGTGTAATTAATTGCACAGAAGAGGTAATGTATCTAGCACAGGGCAGGTGACAACACCCATGTGAAATGGCATTTATGAGAATTTTCTAATCAAAATGTGAGTAATCACAGTAAAATGGTTATGGAGTATTTGGGAGTGTTGCTTTCCATATTGCTGAAGCTGAATATTAAAAAGGAGGTTTGAAATTTTGTCTGGACAAACTGGAATGATTGGGAGATTTTACAACATGACAGTCCTACTGGAAGACAAATGGAGGCTACTGTGCAAACACAAAAGCTGATTTGATTGCTTTGTTCATATATAGTAGAATCCCATGGAAGTCAAAGGCAGATTTCTCACCTGAATAAAATTTCTGGGTCAGGTTCCACATTTGCATGAATGAATATGTGTAAACCCAAGAATTTAATTTCCAAAATTCTGTAATTACTCTCAAGGTAACACTGCTATCTTCGTTTTAAAGTGCTAACGAATCTTTTTAATGTGGAACACCCAATGTGAAGTACTTCACTCAGCCAGGCAGCATCCTAGTCTGCAGCAGTGTGTGAAGAGGAAGGTTCCTCGTGGCGGTGTTTGGCACACCTACCCCAGGCTTCTGCTCTCACAGCCTCTCAGAGGATTCAGTTCCTCTCCACATGCTAGAGGAAAACCCTCAGAAGACATTTAGGGAAAAATGATGGCATCTCTGCTCAGGTTCAATGAATGTTCTCTCAAGAGAACGACAGAGAAACTAATCTGAATCACAGAATTTATGTTTCACTGTTGTTTTTCACTGGCATTGTTTATACTGCCAGCCTCTCTCTTTCAGCCTATTTATCTGCTTTCTCTGTAAACTGTGACCCCCTGATGAAGTAGTAAATTCAGCTTGGAATTAATTTCTAGTATAAACTAGTTTCTGGTATACCTGCTTATGGAGGGTCACTGGGCAGTGGTAAAAGGTATTTAAAAATCAGTCTTTGAGTGATAGTTTAGTCATTACATTAAAAGCTTATTCATTTGCTAATCTGACTGCTTCTAAACTACTGCTAGCACATTATATGCACTTTCCAACTCATGAAGGAAGAAAATGGAGACAAGTGGACTGAGTTGTCTGTGCCTGGCAATTACAGCGCATGTTGGTGACAGGAGAATGGACGAAAGTTCAAATCCATTTCTAATGGATTCCCTTAATATGAAAAACTGCTTTATATGAAAGTGCATACAGGGTTTCACTTTACACACACATTTCAGAGCCAGGAAAAGCCTGGCTGAGGCATTCAGATGTAATATGCTGTTTTCTTCCTGCATGTCTGCATTGTCTGCTGTGCTACAGTGTACCTCTGCAACCCATCCCAGGAAACACGCCTGTCCTCTGTGGATGCTTCTCGAACAGACTATCATCCTGCTCCTTACTCCCTATTGTGCCTGCAAGTGTATGCAATGGTGTTTGGAGAAGAATGCTA
>NW_009926043.1:7271-14014 GCF_000696875.1 Nestor notabilis | reverse complement strand
TGCTCAAGGGTACTTATAATCATAACAAACCCAGCAGCTTTGCTCCTTTCCCAGGAATCCAAAATACTTATGGAAATCCTGAGCTATTGCAGATTTTCTTCCAGGAAAATGATGTTGTCACCAAGATCTTTTTCATGGCAAGAAGGGCTGCTGGTTTGGTTTGCTGGTGGTTTGGGTTGATTTTTTGGGTTTTTTTTTTTTGTTGTTGGCTTGGGATTTTAGTGTTTTTGGGGTAAGATGGTTGAGGTGGAAACTGGACCATCTACCAGAGGTTATGCATTGCATTGACTCCATTTGCATTATTGAGAGTATATGAATTATATGAACTGTTGAAGAATAAGAACCAGTTCACACAAATGGTTCTCTCTTAGTTACACATCAAGTCATGTATCTTCTCCATTTTCTTACATAACCTTAAATGGGACAATAAACTTTAATTTCTTATGAGTGTATTTGAACTTTTCAATGGTGTGGGGTCTTAAATCTCAAGATATCTGAAAAATTGAGACTAAGAATGGGGTTTTTAAGGTTAATTTTATTTAAATGGAATTCAGATGCTTACTTGAGACCTTAAGAATTTTAGTACAAATTTATGCAAAACAGTGTGATTTAATTTTTTAAGGTATCATCATAATCTGCTTGCACTTTATTTCATGTTCTGCAGGTGGTGGAAAACATTTTTCCTTTTTATTACAGATGACCTGTAGTTCCAGGTTCTCCCTCAAGAAAAATTCAAATTGGAAGATTTTAAGGTAAACCACAAAGGACAAAGAAAATTGCTCCACCAAGGCCAGAAATTGAACCCACAGGAATTAGCTGAATGGCTGTAACAAATCTCCCATAGAAGACTGGCAGTGTTGGTTATTCTTCATTTTTATGTGACTTATGTTATCTCACCTTTGTTTATCCATCCATCCTGAGCACTGTAGAGGAGAATTATGCATAATAGTACGTATTTAGGATATTCTGGAAATATGATTTGCTCTCAGAAATGAGCCTCCAGAACTTACATAAAAAGCTGTCTGTGGCTTGTATTTCAAATAAACAGATCCTTTGAAATTATTCTAACACTGCTGAGTGTTTATAAACTGACTAATGCTTACAATTAGCTCATTTGTTAGCATGCCATCCTCTTGTTTCCATGCTTTCCAGGCATTTGGGACCCATTTTTGAACCAGGGCACTTCCTGCTCATTTTCCCAATAACCCTGGAATATTTCAGGATTGTCATCCAGAGTGCAAAGACGGTCATGTCTTGACACTGTGGCTTGGCTCAGTGCTGGCTGACCCTGATCACTGAACTGTTTCAGTGTGCTGAGCCAGCAGGCATCTGACTCAGCATAGAGAGACCTGGTGGTTTTCTGTTAGGTGACCATGCAGAAATGTCTCAATGGTAAGTGTCAAAGATGATGCAAAGATGAAGATGGGCCAGCTCTACCAGAAGGGAGGAGGGAGCTGGCTTATCACATACCAGTTAAGTCACCTGAATTGGGGCATGGAACTGCAACCTTGTAGGGGTAGCTACTGTGTGGTTTTCCACACCCTGCTTAGATACGTACTGCTGATGAGATTAACTTCATGCTGTCTGTTAAGAAACCTGTTTATCAGCATGGGGTATCATCTCTGAAAGATGTAATGCTTAAATGAAAATATAAGATGTTTATGCATTACGACAGAGAAATTCTTATCTTGCGTTACAGGCAAATATTACTGCAACATAGAACTACATTTTAGAAAATCAGAAGAGAAGATAGTGACAAACTTATTTTAACTGACATGTCAAGTGTATGCAGTTTTATACTTTTGATTACACAGATTTTGTTAAAGTGGGCCAACATCAGCTAAGTTTGTTTACCAGTATGACATGTCCTTTTCTTCTCCTTAGGTCTTGCGCATGGAGAATTGCAGCACTGAACAAACAACCTTTATTTCCAGGCATTTTTAAATAAGGACAGCCAAGAAAGTTAAGGCAAATCAAATTAGGGATGTGAATCCAACTTCCATAAATTAAAGTGCGTTAAAGGCTTCTGTGTGGTTTAGTTCCTTCAAGTGTAGTGCAGCTGTAGACTTGCTTGAGGTCTGAGCTCAATTCTTGTTATTGATTACTCTTAAATTTAATGAACTTTAGAAAAACCCCAAGAGTGAGATAAAAAAGGTTGAAATGTGTGTCTACTCTGGTTAAACATTTAAGGGAAGAAGAGAATGTTTTATCAAATGACTTACCTAGGTATAGCTTGGAAGTATACAACATTACTGAAGTAAGGTCTCCTATTGCAGTTGATGAAAATCCTAACAATAACAGCACTTGGCTAAAAAGTATCTTGGGAGCTGTATTCAAGATGAAAACTATGGACATATCAGAGAAGTTGATTCTGAAGTGTTCCCAAGGTAAGTAAACATATTTTTAAATATTTTATTACTGTTTTGCTAATATTTATTAATATTTTATCCTTGGGAAAAAAAATAAAAAGGCTTAGGGAGGATCTTATCCATGTATATAAATACATAATAGGAGGGAGCAAAGAAGACAGAGCCAGGCTCTTCTCACTGGTATCCAAGGAAGGGATAAGAGGCCATAGGCATAAACCAAGGAAATCCCATTTAAACAGAAGAAGAAACATTTTTTCTCATGAGGGTGGTCAAACACTGGAACAGGTTGCCCAAAGAGGTTGTGGAGTCTGTGTCTTTGGAGGTATTTAAGAACACAGCTGGTCATGGCCTTAGTAAACTGCTGCCTTGCAGACCCTGCTTTGAGCAGGGGGTTGGACCTGACGGTCTCCAGAGGTCCCTTCTTACCTTATCCTGCTGTGATTCTGTGTGAACAAGATATTGTTAGATATGAGCAAAATTTCAGTCTCTGAGGTTTCCTCTGATATCATCTTATTTACAGGTGGTGTTTTAATTATCCTTTCTGTAATATAGTGAAAAGGGACGATTCAAATGTAAGTGGTCCTTTTGAATAGCAATGGGAAATTAAAATGTTATGCCAGCAATTCCTTTGTAGAATTCAGGTTCATTTGTCAATGATGTGGATATTGATTTTATCTTTGGTCTGCAAGAAACATTGTCTCCAGATCTTCACCAATTTTTTATTTTGGATGATTTCTGACGTATTCCTTTTGACAATACTTACTCTCATCTTCTTTTTTTTTCTCTTGCTAGTTCCAGTATACTGTAATATGTTAAAAATGGAATATAACCATAAATGACTTCAGTATTTTCAGTAGTTTTAGCATTTTGCCCAAACTAGCTTGTTTGACAGCTCTGTTCAAATGTTCTGAATTTGCTGTGTTGCTAAATAATCCAGATGTTCAAACACCAGTATAAGAAGAGCTGTATCCACTTAATGGAAGCATGCAAGGATCCAGAACACTGGAAAGCAGCAGAACTTCTCCTAATTTTGCCTACTGTCTATATTTATCATTGTTGATTTGACTCCATGCCTTCCCTTCCACCCCAGCTGCCACTATGCAGATGGCATTCCCAGCAAAATAAACAGTTCAGATTCAGTATGCTATTTGTTGTCTGGAAATGTTAGCAGATGACAGGGAGAGGGGAGAAAGAGGAGGGCTAGCTCCACATTTTTCAGGTCAAGTTTTGCCCTGGATTCTACTCAGTCACTGCAGAGAGGTCCTGGGGATGATCAGGGGAAAGGGAGCAAAGAAAGAATTTGATACTGTGCGTATAGTGGCCTTTGATACTTTCTGAGGCTTGCCGGGTTTAAGTTTCCATACTATGCAGCTATTTACTTCCAACTCTATAACAGCTTTCATTTATTAAAGGACTGAAAAAAATTGTTTGCCCTAGAAACCAAGTGAAAACACTAAAGAAGGAGAAGGCATCCCTGCAAAGTTGTTACTATTTAACCCAGACACAAAGTGGAACATTTGCAGTATCTATGAACAGATGTCTAATGACAAGCAAACAAAACAATTATTCTTAAGTAATGGTTTATTTCTGGTTTATTTTTAAAATGCCTTTTATTCAGCCTTTTCATATTAGTCATTTCTATATGCTTTTAGTGTTGGATGCTGGCCCGAGTGATACTAAGAAAAATACTATGGTCTAGGGTTTGGTACAATAAGAGGGGAAGGGAAAGACATGGTAACATTTTAGACTAAAGCAGAATGTAGCCACAGGTGCCCAGCATTTGCCTTCAGGTTTTCAACTTTCAGATTAACTGTGCTAATCTTTCATCCTGGGGGCTGAAATCTCCAAAACTATTGTGTGCCTCAGAGTGAGAAGTCTCAGATGAAATTATTTTGTTGAGCAAGGCTGAGGGAAAAGGGTGCTGCTTTTGGCATCTTAAAAAATATTTTTGTAACTGTTTTTCTGAGCAGCTGTGGTAACCCTGTGTGTTGCAACAAGGACTTGATATTCAGCACATCTGACTGTAGCAGTGGTTTTGGCTGCCTTGTGAAAATTAATTCAAAATACCACTCAGAGCACAGGCTTCTGAAAAACACCAGTTTATAACAGAAGTGTTCTTGCTGCCCAGCTGCAGTGGGGTCAGTGAGACACCCGGTCTGAGACCAAAGACAGATGTCCTTTTCAGTGACTCAGGCTAGAGCACTTTAAGCAGGTATTAGCCCATCTGCTTGATACCACTCCCGTATCTCTGATGTCATGGCCCCGTCTCAGTGAAAATTCAGGGAAGCAGTGCCACTCACTAACAATGCCACAACAACAGTCCCCAGCTGCTTATTCCCAGCCTATGCCCTCCTTCAGTTGTAAAATTGTTTATGAGGACTTGCAACAACCTGGATCCAAGCCCTGCCCCTCCTCACCTGCAAAAGAGCTCTGATTATTTTTAATGTGAGCCAACTCTCCAAACCAGTTCAATGCAGAGATGACTGTGGCTAGATTTGCCAGAGGACAACCAACAGTTTGTGCCCTGCAAGCAGGGAGATGGTCTTTTCCAGGCACTGAATTTTCCTCTTGCTTTTTATGTGTGGGTGTCATAAGGAGACCCAACTGTGTTTGTACACATTCTGCAGTCAGGAGAGCTATGGGAGCAGCTAAGGACTGGCATCCCCCTCTGCAGAAGGCAGCCAGCTGAGGCTGGGAATCCCCTGAACTGCCACTGTAGTGTTTGATAAAGCTGCTCTGGCAGAGCACTTCATGCTCTATCCTTGCTTTCCTAACACCTTAAAAGGCAACTAAGTCTTAATAAGGCTTATGTATGAAGTCAAAGTCTCTGCTGGTACCATAAGCACTTCATTATGCCCAAGAAATGTAGTAACATTTCTATTTTGTACCACAAGCACAATTTTTCACTGAGCAGGAGGGAAATTTTCTCAAACTGTTTGGGCAAAATGCCCTGAATTAGAACCAGAAAACACAGGACTATGTAATCCATTAGCATTCTAATGATAGTTCATAGATCTCCTGTTGTCACCTGCACAAGTCACTTAGAAAGACACACCTGTGTTTCTAACTAGAAATTAGTTGAACTTGAAAAAGATGGGTTTTTTGAAGGCCACGTAAAGGTATTTCACAGTTTTTGTGCACTATAAAGAGTTTCTATGTGGGAATAAGTCTGGAACATCAGTGCTGGTGTTGCTTTCCACATGTAGTCCATAGATCCTGGAGGTCTGTAAGCTTTTTAAATGAGGTCTGTGAAAATTTACCTATGAAGAGTCAGGGAGCTTTAATTTGCTACATAAAGCTCTACATTTACGCTAGGAAGAAAAAAAAACTAGGAACTTGCAGTCTGATGTAGTCTGAAAGTCACTGATTTGGTGTCAGTATTTGTCAGTATTCATCTGTGCTACAAATGACTGCGTGCTAATTTCCCATGCAGACAAGCATGTGTGTTTGTCCATGATGGTTTTATTCATCTCCTGGGTTCTCGAGATGGTTTCTCTGTGACCTAAATTCTTAGGATGCCAATAAAATAAAATTCTAGGTGAATTTAGGTAGTTCATGACAAAGCTTGTAAGCAGCTGTGTGGAGCTATCTGTGGATTAGGTGAATATAACAGGTTTAAACAGATATATAAAGTGAAAAAAAAAAAAAGAATTGAATTATGGTTTAAAAAAAAGCAAGCTCTGTTTCTTTCTCCTGTCTAATTAAATTTTAAGCCCTTCCTTTTTAACCAGCATATGGGCCACAGATGTCCTAGTCATCTGGGGATCAGTTAGATACGTGTCTGCATGTTATTCAAGTTCCAGCTGATTAAGCTATTGCATATACGAGAAGTTTCCTGTGATATTTATACGGACTACCATGGACAGCAAAGCTAGCTTGGAGTTTTTTGGCAAAATTAGTTTGATCCAAAACCACCTCTATTTTTCTAAGCCAAAACTTTGTAGGAAATAAGTCAAATCAGATTTCAAGGCCCTGAAAAATTAAACTTTATAAAACAGGATTTTGACACTTTCTATAAAATGGATTTTAGTTACAAAACATAAGCTAATTCTACTACAGTTGAAATGTTTTAAAAATCACCTAAATGAAATATTTCTAATTACACTTTTTGACATCATTATTATTTTTAGTTCAGAAACTTTGTCAAGGTTTTGAATTTTTGGTTTGTTGTTTTGAAAAATTAAACTTTATAAAACAGGATTTTGACACTTTCTATAAAATGGATTTTAGTTACAAAACATAAGCTAATTCTACTACAGTTGAAATGTTTTAAAAATCACCTAAATGAAATATTTCTAATTACACTTTTTGACATCATTATTATTTTTAGTTCAGAAACTTTGTCAAGGTTTTGAATTTTTGGTTTGTTGTTTG
>NW_009926043.1:3055-7243 GCF_000696875.1 Nestor notabilis | reverse complement strand
GAAAGAGTCCAAATTCAGTCCTAGTTCAGTCCATTATATTGTAGAGATCTGAAAGCAGAACTCAGCAGAAGACAATGAAGGAGAACCACATGAGTGTCCTCCAAAAAAGAACAAATGCAGTATTGTTGTTCTACTTTCCCTTCACATCTGCTGCCTTTAATCATTCATCAGCAGCATAGTTCTGGTACGATTCTTATCAGGTATCTATTCCAACAAGTAAAGCATAATGGTAATGAATAATTGGGATCTATTATTTTAGCAACTGCTCCTGATTCCATTCAATAACTAAATGAACACAAAATGTTTTCTCCTCCTTCTAGCAGGGCTATTTAATTTAAATGTACTATACATAAATGCTTAAAGAAGTCATTCCTTAAAACTTACAGCAGGAAACATTTGCATGTTTATGTATCATCTTTTTCATACAATGATGAAATACCTTTTGCACTTTTTTTCAAGGCTACACAGGAAGCAACCTAGTATGTTAATTATGGTTCATTAGCTAATTGCATTACAATGGAAAAAATGTCTCTAGCATACAGCTACAGCATACAGATTAATAAAAAAATACTGGTTAACTTCAAGTTATGATGTCTGCTTAATGACTACAATTCTGCTTCAGTGGTTAGCAATGCAACAATTATTTGTATTTTATTTAAAAGCAAGACTTTTCCTATAAATTATAAAGTTTACATTATTTTATGCAGTTATTTGAGCTAGAAATTAGAGTGAAGGGGTTTCACATTTTGGGAAGAAATGTAGAAGAAGCAGATATGGCTGGGGATATTTTCTTGAGTGTACGGGAAAAAGGGAAAAAAAGGTTTCAGTTCTTCTTGGGAAAGAGCACTGTGAGATTTTTTGCTAGCAGAAGTTGAAAGATACAAAAACATGGGGGTTGAGACTAACGAGATTCTTGAATTTGGCCAAGGAATTCATTCAGAAGTTGCAAATTCTTGGATAAACTGAAAATGACAATTAAAGGATGAATTTCTTAGGGGGCTTTGAAATTGTGACAGCTCTGAGGTCTGGTTACTTCAAAACAAACATTGATTCTCATGAGAGCTTCCTGTCACTGGAGTAGTTTGTCAGGTGGAGGAACTCAGAAGGTACTTGAGAGGGAAAGCCTCTGGACAGCAGCTCAGCCCTATCTTTGCTGTTGGCTGTGATAATTTTATGATACTGGTCAATTTAGAAAACATCTGGGTTTGACTGTGAATAAATCCTCCACTACTTCACTAAGGAGGGGATTGACAACCAGGCTTTATAATGTCCATTCATAGGTGCTGGTGGTGGGAGAAACTCCTTTCCCAGCTTAGGTTCAGGGAGGTTTTAGGTTACTTCAGCCCCAAGTGGTAGCTGAATAGTGTACATGAAAACAAAAGCTGCAGATCCCACAGGTGCATCATCCTACTTTATTGCTTTATTGTATAGGTCTTAGGAGGCCCGCTTTGAACAAAGAGCTGCAGGAAAGGGAAACCGAAGGCTCTGTACAATTGCTTCTCTCTTCTCCTTCCCTTCTGCTGGTAGAAGTTGGTGTATGAGAATCTCCATAAATGGTTGGTTAATAAGTGCAATAAGCTCATGGAAAACTGTGATTTTTTAAAGACTAAATTTATAACTTTGCTGTGTCAGCCAACATGGTACATACTGGGCATGGACACTCAGCTGCTGTGACTTGTCATAGTTCCACTTCCACAGGGAAGTCAGTCAACCCTGAGCAATTCATACTGTGTGAGAATTTCACAGAATGAAGATGAAAGACCATTTTATATTCAATCATTTCATGACAGAGGACTGACATGACCAAGACCATTTTCATATGGATTATGTAGCTATGGGATTACTTCATTAGTTTAAAAATAAGAAAGACATAATGGTAAGTTTCTGTGATTTTTGTACTTCTGAATATTAATAATTCATTTTCTACCTATGCATACACATTCGTCCACTTGCAGAGTTCTTGGGGTTTTTTAACTGTGTTGATATAGATCTGATCTGAGAATTTAACTTTTTTCACTTTAAGGACAATTCTAATTTTCTTGTCATTTCACCTGCTGAGAGGAAGAGAGTATTTTTTTCTTTTACAGGAATGAAAAATTATTTTCTGTCATCTCATGTGTGGTGCCACTTTAACTCTTTACTGTAAGAGTTAAAGACCATACACAAGTTTAATTCTGCTTTATCTTTTCTTTATGTTACTTGCTGGCCCTGCTTACTTACTGCTTCTTAGTATTTTCAATCTTGATTTTGTTTGTAGCCCTTTGTCTGACTCTTGTTGTTCAGGTTGTATCAGATGAATCCACAGAAAGCTCTCCACAAACTGAAGGAGCTGCTTAAAAGTAGGATTTAAGAAGGGCTGTCCTAGCTCAGGCTAAAAAAGATCCATCTAGCCCAGTATCCTGGCTCCAAAAGTGGTGAAAAGTGGTGAAAAGTAGAGGATGATTACTAAAGATTATTATAAAATTACAAGCATGTAGTGATAGCTACCTGCCTTCTAGTCCCATCTTCTAGTCATATTACTTCCAAAGTCAAGAGGTAGAGTCTATTTAATAGTTCCTAATGGATGGAGTTTGCCCAAGAGATTTTTATCTCTGGTCAAATTCTGTAAACCACAACATTTTGTAGGAAGGAAATTCAAAGTTACCAACGTGCTATGTGAAGAAATGCTTCTGGTTTAGTTGTTTTGAATCAACTAATTATGTGATGCATCCTTGTTCACTGCCTTTTGTGATACATAAACTTCTATTCCCTGTTTGACCTGTCTTTGCTACCCATGGTTTAAGAGACCTCTCTTCTTTGTCTTCTCTTTTCTATTCACACCAATTCTAGTTTTGGTTTCTTGGAAATTGTTACTGCTTAGTTTCTCTATTTCTTAGAAACCTAATGATACATAATTTTCAGTGATCTCTCCAATTTATTCTATATAAAGAAGGATTCCAACAAGGGAACCTCCTTGTGTTTAAAGCAAATAGGGGTGCAGTTCACTGCCATGGCTTTCTCTCTCCTGTGTACTCTTTTTATATTGTAGGAATCTACTGCTCCTGCTAACTCTTTTACAGGTGTCCTGCTTATACAGAAAAGGCTTAACTACAAGTTGTTGATGACCGTTAATGTCTCTTTGGGTATATGATGTGTTTATGTTTTATATCCTGTTTTCACCTTCAGCTTCTTAAGGGATGTAATCTTTTTAAATAAACTTCCTCTGTTTAACCATGGCAGCTTTTTCTGAACTCTTTGCTCTGAGACTTTACTCTGCTGGGAAGTATCTTCCTCTTGGGGTTGTCACTTATGATACTTCTTTTACAGGCTTCCACTTTCTTTTTCTTAAACTTGATCACTACCATAGTGGATTTCTTGGTTTTATTGGGTTTTTTGGTTTGAGTTTATTTATTTATTTATTTGTTTGCTCGTGTATGCATACGTCTAATTTCCTTGCAGCTACTGTTAAGGTAGCTGTTTGCTACAGAAGGGATCAAATGACAGGTGAGATGGCTTTCCTGGCCTGCTTCAAATTCTGTGGCTGTGAATAGGGTTTTTTTCCCAATTATTTTTCCTCTCATTTAAGATGATGAGATTGTCTATGTTTTTCAAGTTGTTCTGAACAAAGTTTAAAATTGGAAGATGTTACTTTTTCTCTTCACGCATGACCTTTGCTTATTGGTATAACTGATACGATTTAAACTATTTGTCTTTTCTAAGATAAAGGGGAAGTGTTCAAGTTCTTCCACACAGCCAGCAGCTGGGGAGTGTCAGTTACTTAACCCACAGGGCAGAGACTAGTGCATGACCTATTGATGCCCCAGCAACTGCCATGTTGGATGCTGTGCGGGACAACATTGCATGGGGTTCTCAGCTTCCCGCTGCAGTATTTTGGAGCAGGAGCAAAGGAATACTGGCCTTCCAGAGAGGTCGGGATTTACACTTTCTCTCTGCCCAAGCTCCCTGGGACAAGTACCACCTAGAATTCTTTTGTGAAACTGCAATACACATTAATAATTACCTAGAGACATATGGGAACTGGGCAGGGTGCTGCATGAGGCATGCTAACTGAAAAAAAAGCCAAATTCAGGGAAGTAACTTGTGAGAGTGCTACCAAAAAGTATTTGTCATTCTAAAATATATTTTCCTAGTGCTTTTGCATTTGATTAATGGATTTACCTTACCTGAAATGTACTCTGAAAGGCTCTG
>NW_009926043.1:0-3024 GCF_000696875.1 Nestor notabilis | reverse complement strand
GCAGGCAAGAGAACTTCAGCCAAAATACATGTACTTGTAGCTGTATCTGCAGTGATGAGAGCTAACCTAAAGGAAAGGAAAAGGCAGTGACTTTTATATGCTTCTGGAGGAAATTAAAACTTGAAAAAATACTTTTTTTCTAAATTTACATGTTGGAGATGCCAGGAGAAACGTATTTAAAAGCAAACATGCATCCCTGGTATAATTATGATATCATTTGTGTGGTTGTTGAGCAGGGCTCACAAAATGCACCACCTATTTTGTTATCAGCTCTTACATCAAGCTGTTACAACAGCAGTAAGTAGGCAAAATACAGGAACTATCCCCATTTTCCTTGGAATGTTCCCTACATTATCAAGTATGAGTAAAGGGTTATAAAGGAGCCATTACGGTGTTCACTGAATTGCCTAAAGACAGCTTTAATAGATGGAAGGGCTCAGTTCTGTTTTGAGGCAGAGCAAGGTCATACTGTCCTCTCTATGAAATATACTGGGAAGGTCACAAGCACCATCAGCCTCAGAGAATTTAAGACAGTAGTGTAATTACAGTAATATACAAATGAGTGAAATTCTTGTTTCAAAAGACTTGTCTTCTCCCATGCTCCATTTTAGTGAAGAGGCAAGCAAAGACTTGAAACCTAGCTTTATCCTGATCAATTTGCCTGTCTTGCCCCTTGAGGACTTTAAGAAATCCATGAAACTTTCAAGGTATCAAAAAAAAATTTTGCAGGATCAAGATTTTTTTTGTTTGTTTTTCTTTAGAAACCTTTAGTGCAGAGCTGTTCCAGGACATAGGCAGAAAAAATCCCTTGCCAAGATGTGGGAATCCAATATGCCTGGAACCACTGAGGCTTTAGGTTACCTGGAAATTGAGAAAGACATTCTTAAATGTTCTTAAACGTGATGAGAACAACCTTTCTGTTTCAACAGAAACTGAAGCTTGCTGTCAAAGATCAAGCTGGAGAGAAAACATTCTCTGTACATGTTTTGAACTGGATAGTCTCAGTGCAGGAAGTATATTTGTCTCAGCCTAGAGCTTTAGGTAACTGCTTTTTGTCTCTGAGAAATCCCACTGCTCCTGTCTGGCCATTCTCCTTGTTTGTTAAGGACTGGACCTAAGTTACCAAAGTTGCTGATCCTTGTCCAGTCTACCTTGTGTGATGAGCCCCAAAGACATATGAGTGAGAGCCCAGTCTTTTGAGTTATTTGCATATTTATCTCCCAGTGACATCAGACTAAAAAGCACCTATAAATCTGCTTTAATGTCTTCTTTAGGACTTTCAAAGCAGTACTTCAGTGGCACAGACCAGAGCACCTGCAATAGTTTGTAGTCAGTAAGTGATTTAACTTGTATTTAGTAGTCTAAAATAGCTTTATTGCAACATTGCAGTGATACCATCCAAACTGAGGTCTTGTTTGCCAGACTGATGTTAACACGCATGATTTAAATGATGACACAAGCAAAACTTCTGCTCTAAAAAGGAGAAATTAAAGATACCAAAATATTATCTTTCCTCTTGCCAATGAGAACAGCTGGCATGATGGGTTTACTGAACAAAAACTTTGGCCAGCAGACATAGGTTATCATTTTCAGGGCTTTCCCTCTGAAATGCTGGATTAACAAAACTTGCTAATTTTTTTATTTCAAAATTGGAGGGTTTGTGTCTTTCATCTGGTCAAATTTAGCATAAAAGTGAAAATAATATCAAAGTTACAGGCACCACAGGGAGACTGTTAATGTGGTAACAAAGGGCATTTGGCCAGTTAAAATAATAAAAGACTATACAGCTTTCCCAGTGATGGCTGGAGCCCAATTAGTACTTTCCAAGCAGAGCCACAATATGCCTTTCCAGATTATGTGGTTTGGCACGATTTAGAATGAGTAAACTTACTTTCCTACAAGGGAAAAATATAATTAACAGAAAAAACAAGGTCATGCAGTATTACACTTTCAGTAAGCAATAATACACCATGGGCTGTACATTCAACAGTCAATATCCATACATCTTGGGCAGGCTGAGGCAGAGGCTCAGAATACAAAAAGATACATATATTATCTTGATAAAACTATGTGCAAGAGTAAAATGCAAATGGATATTTTATTTCCTTACTAGAAGATTTTGAGGGAATATACATTCAACAATTATGTGTATAGTACTCACACATTACTTTAAAAATACCCTTTCTGTTAACATTTTATACTTTTAAGTAATAAGTGGATTTTCTGTTTTTCTTTTTATTTGAGCACCTGAGGTTTTGTGCTGCCACTAAAGGCAGAATGTTTTGGAAGAGTTTTGGTTTTTTTCTGACTGATCAAATTTGTTAAAAGGACTTTCAACCTGGATACTCACACTGAAAGCCTCTAAAAGTATATTCTTTTTTATAGTAATCTACTTTCCAGGAGTCTGGAAGTGACACAAAGCCTGCAAAGGCTCAACAAAGCTGAAAATAAAGTCACAGGATTGGAAAAATAAAGAGCAACTTCCAATTTGGAGGTGAACTTGCAAGTGATTTGTAAGGATATGTTTTCTTCTTCTCTCTTGTTTTTGATAGTGTTTTTAAAACAAACAGACTGTTCAGCTGAAGCTCAGGTAGAGAGGAAAATATGTAATACAAAAGAAAGCATGGTGACCCAGGGTAAGTATATACTATGGTAGCAAAATGAAAACAGCCCTGCTGAGACATCTGGTTAATCTCTACTAGTGACACCATTCATGAGAAAGTGGAGGAACATGTCGGGAGGAAGATGAAAAAAGAAGAAAAAGTAAAACTTCAAAAAAAAAATGATGAAGAGCTTGGGAACCACTCCCATCACCTGAAGCTTAGACCACACACCTGAAAAGGACTAGCCCACGCGCAGCTCAAGCACAGAATATGAACAGCCTTATCTCTCTTTTAACTCCATCGTTTTGCAGATATCGCATATATTTATATAAGGATTCATCTTTTCTTTTTTTTCCAATAGTTCGGGTTGGAAAGGACCTGAAGAACATCTAGTTCCAGACTCCCTGCCATGGACAGGAAT
>NW_009926042.1:118834-147644 GCF_000696875.1 Nestor notabilis | reverse complement strand
GGTCACTTCTGGCGGTGTCACTCCTCGAGTCGGCTCCCAGCGGGAACCCCCGAAGGAGGGCTTGTGCCTAATACGTTGTGTAAAGGTCTGGAATTCTC
Source organism: Nestor notabilis (assembly GCF_000696875.1). Classification (NCBI taxonomy): domain Eukaryota; kingdom Metazoa; phylum Chordata; class Aves; order Psittaciformes; family Psittacidae; genus Nestor; species Nestor notabilis. Next base: position 147,546 of record NW_009926042.1, on the reverse strand, counting down.
AGCACAGGAAAAATAACGGACCTGTTGGAGTGGGTCCGGAGGGGGGGGGGCATACAAATGATCAGAGGAATGGAGCACTTCTCCTATAAGGAAAGGCTAAGAGAGTAGGGGTTGTTCAGCCTGGAGAAGGGAAAGCTCTGTGGAGCCCTTATAACAGCCTTCCAGTACCTTAAGGGGGTTTATAAGAAAGATGGAGAGAAAGACATTTTACCAAGGCCAGTAGTGACAGGACAAGGGGCAATGGTTTAAAACTGAAAGAGGGTAGATTTAGAATGGTATAAGGATAACGGACCTGTTGGAGTGGGTCCGGAGGGGGGGGGGGCATACAAATGATCAGAGGAATGGAGCACTTCTCCTATAAGGAAAGGCTAAGAGAGTAGGGGTTGTTCAGCCTGGAGAAGGGAAAACTCCAGGGAGACCTTATTGTGGCCTTTCAGTGCTTAAAAAGGGCCTATAAGATGGGGAGAGACTTTTTAGCAGGGCCTGTTGTGATAGGAGATGGGGTGATGGTTTTAAACTCAAAGAGGGGAGATTCAGGCTGGATGTGAGGAAAGAATTTTTTACGATGGTGGTAAAACACTGGCACAGGTTACCCAGAGAGGTGGTGGATTCGCCATCGCCAGAGACATTGAAGGCCAGGCTGGATGTGGTTGTGGGCAACCGGATCTACTTGAGCATGTCCCTGCTCATTGCAGGGGAGTTGGACTAGATGACCTCTGAAGGTCCCTTCCAACCCAGGCTGTTCTATGATGCTGTGAAAATGTCTTCACTTCATGGGGCTGATAAATAGCTGAGTGGTGGTGAGGAGCAAGGTACGCCTGCTCCAGCTCCTACTGTCCAGAAGAGGCATATTTTTGGCTCAGCAAGGATGGGTATAGGTGCTGTTACACACAGACTATTGGTTCAACTCAGTCAAACAGGACTGCCTTAAATCATTCCATGACTCGATTTCCTTTAAATTTTTCCATGCTTAATGTATGTTCTTCCAAGTATTTTCCTTACCGATCAGTCTTGCTCAACTTTTTTGGAGTGGAAACAAAAATCGCTAGTGCCTTACTAGTCTTATCTTTGGTATCCCTTTTTCTGCAAGTAGTAGACTAAAATTCAACCCTGATGAGATACAGCATACTGCACCTGAATCAGTGGATTGCTCCTGTGCAAGGTTTTACTGATCTGCTTAAATTATTATAAATGTGTATATCAATACCAAGTTAAAGAATTTTTTTGGTTGGTTTGACTGTCTTGAACGGCGTGTATGTAAAAACACAAGTTGATTCTTAAGTACAAACACTGCAGTTTATTAATTGAGTTAACCAAATCATTGATTTAAAGTTAATTTTCTTCTTGATTTCTAAAGTATGGAGGTGCTCCAGGAGGACCAGCATTCCCTGAACAAGCTCAGGATCCTTTGTATGGTTATTTTGCTGCAGTAGCAGGGCAGGTAAACTTATAAAATATTATTTATTTATTGGTTTGTTTTCTTTTTTTTCTGGGGAATGATTTCTACACTAGCTTTTGGCAGGAGGAATTCCTAGTATTTGCAGTGAGGGAAACTGTTGTTTCAGGTTGTTTGGGGTTGGTTTTTCTTAAACTAACAGAATGGTTTTACTTAGTCTGTCTGCTACATAGAGCTGTATAGCTAGACCCTATAGCTATATACACAGTAACTATACAGTTTAAATAATTCTCTTAGTTTATATATAGTGTGTGTCTGTGTGTAAATGCATACACATATACACATACATGTATGCATGTATTCACTGTATTTCCTACATAAGTATATACAGGGCCTGTATAGTTACATGAAATGTTGTAACTGAATTATGGCTCAGCTCAGGGTTGGGGAATGCTGCCAGCTTCAGGAGAAGGAAGCCAGAAACAATGGCAAGCATGGCTTGTGGAGGTGGCCTGGCTAAGAGCAGGAAATGTTAATAAGAAAGAGATCATGACATAATCTTAGTAGACTCATAAATGGAAAAGCAGTCTTCAGTTGTGCCAATATCTGGGTTTGCTGGGAAGATAGAGTGATTGTTCTTCTAGAAGAAAAGGCATTCACAGCTTTGATTTAGGCCTTTCTTTTTTCCCCCCTGTCATTCTGCACTCCATTTTTAGTTTATTTCCTGTATTTTTGTGGCATATATTTGTTTTGTATGATTATGGATGTTACTAGAAATAAGTAGTTCCTGGACTGTAACTTAGATGCAAATAGGTGCACTGAGATAAGCTGTCTTGGTTGGCCATATGTATAGCTATTTAATGCTCCTTCCTAGGGTGTGTGAAAATCTAAAACTCTGCTCCTGGATCTGTTATCCACAGGTAGATGTAACCACAACATGGAAATTTGCATGCAGAAACATTAGCTGATGCTTAAATTCCCAGTTTAAGGTTGTATTTTGGGTTCTCTATGTTATTCTTTTGAATTAGTAATGTATCTTACAGTCTATATATTACTTCTCTAACATTGCTTATGAAAATATGTAGACCATGTATTTTTGTAGTGAAGGAGAACACTGGAATGACCTATGTGTAGTGAGGCAGGCCTCTCAGATAAGGTAGAGCCCAGGCTAAATTCTGCTGAACATGCTGACCATTTACCTGCCAGCTGAGGTGCCTCTGCACCTGGATGTGAGACAAGAATCAGCAGTGGAGCCAGTGACTGATGCTGGAAAAATGAGTAAGCTCCTAATGCAAAGAGAAAGGGAGGTAATAGCAAACAGGATACAGTAATCTGGAGAAGAGATGGCAGGAGCTTGACCTCAGCAAAGCATAGACCATCCCCAGGCTTCTCCAATGAGGCAGGATTACTGAAAGCTGGGGAAACGGTGAGCTAATGGGTATGGTCAAGTTGCACTTAGTACTTAAGTTAATACTCTTAAATGCCTTCTATTTGTAGAAATCATTCATTATTGAAATAACCTGGGTAGCTTTTGAAATGTTATCCTTGGAACATAGAAGAGTCAGTTTCAGAGACCTGTGACTGTGCAGAAATAAAAATACTATTGGGAGACAGTGAAATAGAACAGGTAAATTATCAGTTGATTTTACAGCCATCCAAGCATGTCTGTAAAAAAAAAAAAAAAAAAAAGCCACATCTTGCAATTTTTCCGTATTTTCTTACTGTGGAATTAATAAAAGTTTTGGTTATGGTTTGGTGCTCTGTGTTGGTTTTATGCCTATATACTATATGTTCTCTCTGAGTTTGCTTTGATGTAGTTTACAGCAGAGATCTCATCTTAGATTTGAGGAATTAGTTTCGTCTGTTCACAGAAGAAAGAAATACTGTTTCAAGTCTTTGAGTCGGGCTTTGTAGGAAGTAATAATTTTCTTTTCTCAGTCTGTTTTCAAAACCCCTGTACCTTGTCTAATTTAACTGCATAAGTTCTACTTTAAGAAAAGAAAAAAGGCCAAGAATATTTTCTTGTAATAGTAATCATGATTACAATCCTGCTTTTCTTCCTGCTTCTTCTGAAGATCCTGCATTTGTTTCAGAAGGCACAAGGACTTTGAAGAGATTTGCTGCTTAATATGCATGGCTATTTCAAATTTCTTCCCCCCCTGACCCCGCCCATGAAAGTAAAGTTTTAAATACATTTATATTGTTAAACTGCAGGAGTAGATTTGAATCAATTTTGGAATTTGCTGCCACTAATTTTACATGGAATCAAATAATTATTGCTCTTTTTTTCAGGCCTTGTCAAATATAATTTGACATTAACTACTACTAGTCCTATAAGTAATGATACTTCATTTCTGAAAGTTACCTGTCTGTGCCATTCCCATTGTGCCATTTAGTAGCATGTCCTTGTTACTAAACAAAATGGAAGAAAAAAAATGCTTGCTGGATTTAAAACATTAGGAAGATGCTGAGGCAAATAAATCTGTTTTGAATATAAAGCAACTCTCTTTTCACTATTTAATGCTTTACAAAAGTGACGTATTTTAGATCTACAATGTTCCATCCTTGAATGAGGTCAAACTATATTAAACTCTCTGTGAACTGAACTTCATGTTGGGTGTGTGAGGAACGTGACCTGTAATTCCAGGTCTGCTTTTGACAGCTCACTGCTTTCCATGAGTTGGCAGTTTCCTCTACTTGTCCCTGAGCAGGATGTGTTGGCAGTGAGTCATTGTCCAAACCATGCAGATAGGTACCTTTCCTGAGTTTGTTTGTTTTTTCTTTCAAAGTTCTTTGCTTTCTGCTTTTGTTTGTTCTGCTAACAACTTACTATTCACCAAAAAACAGGGGGGTTTAGATGTGTAAGTCGTAAGTCTTGAGAAGAGAGTATGTGTAATCTGGGTTGCCAGTTTCGTACTGTAGAAGTGAGGTCATAAATGTATAACCTAAGGTGACTGCAATACCCACTAAGTTAAATTAGTACTTTAAGGAAAGCTGTCTTCTTTTTTTTTTCAAAATTGTGTGCCTTGGTTTCTGTGCAGCTGGCTCTCAAGTATATGCTACTGATATTTGAGGTGGATTTGTTGGTTTGGGTTGTTTGTGGGTTTTTTTAAGTAAAGTTTAGAGCAAACCTGCCAATCCTGTTAATTTTGTAGTACATCCCTAGATGGGAAAACTAATGCATATTGCAAAAGTATCAACTGAAAAAACATCGTTACAGATAATGGGTTATAAAAGGCAGTTTCTGTCATATGGGTTTTGAAAAGGTAACTAACTGCCACTGAACAGGGAGTGGGTACTGGGAATAACCAGCCTGGGAGAGGGAATTAAAACAATAGCTGATACATCTTCTGTTATCGAAAGGATGGACAAATAGATGCTGATGAGCTACAGAGATGTCTCACCCAGTCAGGGATTGCAGGAGCATATAAACGTAAGTTAATGATTTAAATTAAAAAAATCCCAACCCTAAAGCATACTAATTCTTCTGACATCTACTAGAAAACACTTGTAGTTGTCTCTTCTGCAGAGTGTTGGGGGATTTTTTTATTTGCATGGAACATGGGCTTGCTTTCCGTATGGAATGTAAATCCTCTGTATTCAGTTCTCTATGTGTAGGACTTCCCTTTTCAGTCGCCTTATTTTCCTACCCACTGCTGAGCTGTGAAGTTGGGGAAGTGTTTTATTTTGTAATAGACAGCCAGTTCTTTAAAAAGTGTTTTGCTTCGGTCAATATCAAAGCTCAGTTTAAAAACAAGAATTTCTGTGGCATGACTCTCTGTCAGGATATGTCATGTTCAATTTAGAAAATGGAGCTTCTGTGAGTAAAACTGGCTTGCTCAAGTGGTGTCTATGGTGAAATATAAATGACCACTTTTACTGAAACCCAAAACCTTTATGGATTGAGATAAGAGCATATTAATTTTAAATATACTGTGAATTGCCTGCAGGTTGTCTGCTGTCAGTTTTTCTAAGAAGTATTCTTGAAAAGCTCTTATTTGGATCAAATTATGGTATGACTCTATGCAGTGGAAGCAATTATATAATATTCTACACATTATAATATATAATCAGTATATGATAAAAAAACAATTTAAAATGTTATGTTTAGACAAAGTTGAAAAATCATTGTTTTAATGCAATTTGGTTTTTTTCTTGTCTAATTTAAACAGCTTTCAACTTAGAGACTTGCAGACTTATGATCTCAATGCTGGATGTATCCTTTACTACAAAATGTAAACATTTTTGCATTATGTAAGCAAAGGTGAGAGGGTGCCAGAAATTTGGGAAATGCTTTGTAATTCCTATTCAGCCCTTACATGATAATTACGATCATTATGATTGGGGAGCTACAAAATTCTATTCTTACTTATTTTACAGGATGGAATAATAATAAAGGAGGCCCTCAGCGACTGATATTCTTCACACAAGTAGTATCCCTCTAAGTCTAGTATCTCTCTTAAGTCCAGGGGACTGTTTCTCCACTGAATGTAGGAAGAGTCAGGTCTGGCAGCCCAGAATAGAGTTTTGTGCAAAATAGCTCATTTTGCTTTTCAAGTCAGACAACATTCTAATCTTCGCTGAGGAATTCACCATTTGTACTAGCCAGCCTGAATATAATCTAAGTCCCTCTAAATCCTGTGCCTGGAATGAATCAGGTGTCAGTATCTAATGGGATGGTGTATGGCATTCAGCAGTAGGACCTATGAAAGACTGGCATACACTGTGCAAGGCTGGAATCTTTGGAGCAGTTTTTAGTCAAAATTAAAAAGCAGAAATGAAACTGGAAGGGCTGTTAGCTCACCTTGAACAAACAGTGCAGAATGCAAGAGACTTACTTTTTCCTTTGGTATCTATTTTTATTTCAGATATGTATTACATTGGTAACAGTAACACTGGCAGGTAAAAGAAAAGCGTGTGAACTAAGTTAAATTCACAAAGAGCAAGTTTATCAGGTTTCACTGGGAAGAAGTGGGGAGAGCAAGTTCTCTGACCTTTGGGTTTGGTTGGAAGTATTATCTCTGTCTGTGTTGTGGGTTGCTCTAGTTGGTTTTCTACTAGAAAAAATAATTACAGTAAAACATTGTTAATATTGACCTCCATAAAAAAAAGACTACAGATGATAAAAAATACACATTTCCATTCAAGAGAGGACTTTTAAAAAATGTTTTAAGTTAAGAAATGTTTTTCTTAGCTTTGGAATCAGAGGGATATGTCTGGCACACTGGGATTTAATGAGTTTAAAGAACTTTGGGCTGTGGTCAATGGCTGGAAGCAACACTTTGTAAGTTTTGACAATGATAGAAGTGGTACAGTGGATCGCCAAGAGCTGGAGAAAGCCTTGATGACTATGGGTAAGGTTTGAAATATTCTTGTTTCTGATGCTGAATGAGAGCATTTCCTAGTACCAGTTACCGTCCTGCAGTAACTGACACACATTTCCAGTTAAAAATGTGTTGGGTTCTGTTAACTTAACCTGTCTTTTCAAACTAGACTTTTTATTCTCAAATAGGGTTCAGACTGAGCCCGCAGGCAGTGACCGCGATCACAAGGCGATACAGCACTCATGGCAAGATTACGTTTGATGATTATGTTGCCTGCTGTGTGAAACTCAGAGCTCTCACTGGTATGCTGGATTATAGCCTTGTTACTACCATCCCTATGAGATATTTTTATTTAATAAAATCTGATTACTCACTTATCTCAAGTTCAACTTTTTAACTTTTACATAGCACAAAATAGGTTTATTTCAAGAGAATTTACAGACAGAACTGGAACAATTACAGATTATGATTTTCTTGATTCCCCATTGAAAAATGGACTTAAAACTAATGCAGGGTTTATTCCAGACTCTCGAAGAGTTATGTTATCAAAGTTGGGAAACTGTATTTGTTAACAGAACATGAAGGCTTGCATATGATAAAGATGACAAGAACAGGAGATTAAGTTCTGGAATGAATTGTAGTGTTCTTCATGAGTTCTCATTCATGTGACTTGGCAATTTTATGAAAGTACTATCCATTTAAAAAAAAATAACTAATTATTCTTAACGTGGTTTCTATTTTCTTAATGTATTTTTTGCAGAATGCTTTAGAAGAAGGGATGTATCTCAGCAGGGCTTTGTGAACTTCCAGTATGATGATGTAAGTGAACTTTAAAAAAGCAGTTTTGATTACAGGGTAAAACTAAAGAAAAACTTAAAACTGAAGAAAAGCAGTAATAATTTGAGTTTATTCATGTCTTCCCTATGCTTCTGGTGTTACCTGAGAGCACAAAGGTTCTGGGTTTTCTTGAGTATTGTCTCAGAAAATTTTCACGTATTTTATAGAGTTCTGTAAAACGAGCGTTTTTGCCTGGACTTCTTACCAGTGTGGCTCAAGATCTAAGAAGCTACATCACTCGCTCACATCACTTGCTCATACCACTTTCTGGGATGTTTTTTTTCTTTCTTTGTTTCAAAGCTTGGTAGGCATTTTTCCCTAGAAAAAGTTGGAAAAGGTGGGGATGGGCAAGACACAAATCACATTCAGTTAGTCTTGGCTTCCTGGCTGCATCTGTGCAGGAAAAGGAGAACACTAGGTTCAAGTATTCCTGGGGATTTTGTTTTGGTTATTAAGGAGATTAACTTGGTTTAATTAACTGTTAGCTAATTTTCATATTTAGTTTCAAAGCTTTGTTGTTCATGGGCTGAATTTGTTTACAGAAAAGAGCAGTGACAATGAGTATTTTAGGGGAAAAAATGAAAACTTCTTGTCTACCATATATCTAATAAGTGGTTATTCTTTTTCAGTTCATACAGTGTGTTATGAGCATCTAAATCAAAAGGAAGCAAGCCGTGGATGATCATGATTAACATTCCAGTTTGTGTTTTGCTTTGCCAAATCTTCCAATGATTGTGTATCGCAATAATGGAAATTACATATTTTTATGAAGGTATCACTTTGCACACTTGGTTGGTTTTTTTGAGTTTTTAGAGTGACTATAAATTACTCATGTAATACTGTCTCTAACTTCTAACTGTAACTATTAAAGATGTTTTTATTCTCATAAACTTGCAATTCAGTATGTATAGCTCAAATTATGCAGATAGTAAGATTTTCTTGTAATGTGTTTACTTTATTCCTGTGGTGCACTAAAACCAGTTCCTGGAGTGCAGCTTGCCTTTTTCTGTCTTAAACAGTATCGTGTATGACATAAGATTATACATATTCTTTTCTCTTTGACAGCATAAGACAGGTGTATGAACTGAAAGAGCTTTTGGAATGGTCATTTTAGGCTGGTCTGTTAGAACATCAGTAAGTTTAAGTTCCTTATTCTGACAGCTAGCTATCTTCAAGATGAAGTCTGTGACAACATGCGCTGAGCACAAGATTACCTGATAGAACTTCTCATTAGCAGGGGTGCGACAAAGCACAGCAGAGAACTCACCTGGCAGTGTGCTCTTGCACAGGGGGCTTTTGCTCCAGTAAGATTCTTGCTCTGTTTGTGTCACTATATAAAACACTTTTAAACTTACAAAAACTATGCTGTGTCAGTTTATACTTTAACTTTCCCTTGATCAATGAACTTCTAAGCTGACAGGCTTCAGTTACATGTAAATTGATGTTTCTGTCTCCTGCACTTTAAATTCTAACAAGCAGCCTTCCTGCCTCTGGATGCCAACACACAGTGGCCAGAACCCACTTTGAAAAATTCTTTCTAGGTGACCATTTCAGATCATGGCAGTGACCACAGTGCTGCAGAATTCACATGAAAGCAGATGCAGAAAGGCAAGACTTTTTTTGACTTTTTTTCAGGGGGAAAAAAAAGGTGTTTGGTGAGGATTTTTGGTCACGGTTTGGGGGGTTTTTTCTTGAGGGGAAGATTGACATAGTATGGGAAGAGGGAGCAAGGGAGCAACACAACTGTATGGACGTAGTTCAGACTTTTTTCCAATGAAGTAAGCTAATGAAACTTTTGGTAATTTAGGTCACTTCTGCATACCACAGAGGACTGATAGATGTTCTTTTGCTAACCTTGCCAATGCAAAGGATGTTAAAAGGAGTATATTTCTCATATTAGTGGTTTAGAGCACTTTTGAGGAGGATCCTTTGTACTAAGGAATGAAAGCAAAGCTATACATGTGTCCTTTTATATAGATATGTATGTATAGCTGTCACTGGGCAAACAACAGAAATGATTGTCAGAGCAGAAATCTTGATTGAAGATACTGTTTTGTACCCTAACTTGCTAATACTACTGTAAAATCCAGGTCTCTAGTTCCTGGGCTATAAATGCCAAGCAGGCTGGTCTCTCATCTAAAGAAACAACTGGTACGTACTACTTGGATATTCTATTTTCACTTCAGAAGCTAGTTCTCTTTCTGCCCTCAGGAATTCATTTTAAAGGCATAGATGTGATTATACTTCCCCATTCTGATAATTGTACGTTGTCTTGTTGCACATGAAGCTGGGAATGGAATGCTGCACAAAGCATTTCTAACACAATGACCAAAGTCCATAAAGGTTTGTCTGAGTGAGCATCAGTTCTGCTGCAGTTCAAAACTTTGACAGCTGACAAGGTTAGTAAGAGTACAAAGCAAAGGCTGTTCTTCCTGTAGGGGTTTGATTAGGCGATTTTGCATAAATACAGTATTCATCCTTACACTGTTAACTTTGCCCTAAAAATTATGAGACATCTTTACTGAAATGCTTTTTACCGACAAAACTTTCATTTTACCCATTTGCGTTTCTGGTCCTGTACTGGATTTATCTGGAATGGAGTTAATTTTCTTTACATCAGCCCATAGGCTGCTGTGCTTTAGATGTGTTACTAAAGCAGCAGGGATAACACACCAGGGGTTCAGCTGTTGCTGAGCAGCGCTTGCACAGCATCAGGGTCTTCTCAGTTTCTTACTCTGTGACCATGGTGAGCAGGCTGAGGGTGGGCAAGAGGCTGGGAGGGAACAGGGTGAGGACAGCTGATGTGAGTGACCAAAGGGATATTCCACACCATGTAAAGTTGTGCTCAGCACTAAACTTTGGGCAGGGGTAGGTCTCTCCAAAGCAGCTGTTGCGTGAGGACTGGTTGTGCATTACTCTGGGGCTGGGAGGTGGTGAGTGAGTGTCTGCATGGCTTCCCCACACACACACCGTTTTTCATTTATTAAGCTGATTTTCTTTGGTCTGCACTTTTTTTTTGCTAAGGAGTGACAACAGAATTTTCTGTCACCTAGCAAAACAAAAAAAGCTTCCCTATTAAGAGTAGATTCTATGGACAATTAGAATATGCTGGTTACCTGCTTTAGGGAAATAGTTATCTGTAACTTTGAACCAAGGGTTTCTCTTTCCCACAGGGCACACTGGGAAGGATGTTTACACAATAACAATACCATGTGGGGTGGCTGCTCCTGACCTTTGTGCAAACTGGGTGTAGTTTACAATGTTGATATTCTTTCTAGGTTGCCCTCAGACATGCAAACCTGAGGAACAGTAACTGTAGATCTGCCTTGAGACCAGCAGGACCCTAAAACAAAGACTGAGAAGCTCACATGATCATTTTCAACCCTGAAATGAAAAATAACATCTGTATTCTGTTATTAGCCAGTAGACTTTTTTTCCGTCCCCCCATGCATGCAGCATCTTTTTTCTCTTACAGAGACCTGTAAAGCAGGAAGTGCTAAAATGTAAGGACTTAATGAGAACAAAGTACACACAACAGTCTTTCTTTGTCATTGAAAGTCATTTTACTGGTGTTACAGTATGTCAGTAACATTGAAAACCACAGGCATTTGTATTAAATACTCTTATGGAAGTGGATACCGTGATGCTGTTATTAAAAGTGAGCAGGAATTTAGAACCCCGAATTACAATGATTTGATTTTATAAAAAGCAACGTTTTGGTTAGCTACATGAAAGCCAGATTCATTCACTTCAATAGCCCAATGCCTGTCATGTTTGACGACAAAAATACCACACTCAAAGCTAGAAAGTTGTAAATTGCAATGCTTCATTTTGGTATTTGTCAAAATCTTATGTTTCTACTATATCAGGTATGATTTTTTAAGGATTTTTTAACGAGCAAAGACAACAATACGATGTAGGTTGGTTATTTTTGCCAATAGGAGCCAGCCCCAGTGGTGAAACAAGATTCTCATCACCTCTCTCAGCGTTTTACCAATCAGTGAGGGCTAGTACGAGTGAAAAAATAATTTGTTTTCTTTTTACAGCAATGCCCAAGTTAAACATCAGCACAAAATGAAGCTGGCAGAGGCAATGGATATATACTGCCCTGAAAGCTTTGCTGAAAGAACTGCTCATATAGTGTTTTCTCTAGCAGATTAAAAATTCTGTAATGCTTTGCTACTCTGAAAAAAATATTCTGCATTTATGCAACAATAAAAATATGTACTGTATTCTATATAAAACACTACCTATTTTCATATATATATTTATCCTTAAGGAAAGAAAAATCAGGTTATATATTCACAGTTTGAGTATGTTCTGGACTGTATTTCCAAGCATAAAATACATGGAATCTCTACACAGGCAGTGAGCAGGAGTCCTTGTACCAATAATCAAAAGCAATCAGCATCTGCTGTTCTACAGAGCCTTACAACATCGCATGATCAGCTGCTCACACCAAGCAGCTGATGTACCTAGATGTACAAGGTCAGTCAGGCCTACACACAGAATTTCTAATGTGGTTGTAAAAATAGACTCTCCATGCTAAAGTTAGAATATAGAAGGTCTTAAGGCCTCGTGTTATGATTGGTTTTAACCCAAACTTCATTTTTTTATTCAGAGGAATACAGAAACAAAAAAAAAAAAAATAGGCAAAAGCTTGTTGCTTTGACATTTTATGCTCTAGTAATTAAAAATAGTGTAAGACAGACTCTCATGCTTCTCCCTTAGAGAATGTGTTTCTTTTTAACTGCTCTGTGCTGCTTTTCCCCAATCTTCCTTACCTCACTTTGAGTTATATTGCAACAATGGCCTAAGTAGCAGTTCTTGAAGAGTTTAAAACTGGCTTAGCTGAAGTGATCTTGAAACAGGTGTAGATGGGATTTTAGAGAACTAAACCAGCCACACCTGGCTAGGTGAGCCAATTCTGAAGTTTCTTCAGTGTGAGCAAAGGACCACATTTCTGTGTTCTGCACTTATTTTTAGTGCTTGTTTTGGTTGAGATAACACATGAATGTTACCTGTAGAAGTGCTTCTTCAAACAGTTGCAGAAAACTTGTGGAATGACAAGATAGCACAAGCTGGGTGTATGAGTTACTGTTAATAAAGCTGTAGTTGCCATCAGCATCCATACTTCAGGCACCAGAAATATTTTGCATAAGCTGCCTTGGAAAATACTCAGGTCAATGGAGTTTTTTAGCATAGGTGACTGTTAGAAACTATTAGTTCCTCTCCTGTTTCTGATGAAACTACACTTGAAAGAGTCCTCTCTGTATTGCAGCTATGTCTGCACAAATCAGTTTCACCATTTCCTTGTTTCCTGCTCTACTAGGATAACAGGCATGTGCACACAGGAATGTTCCCTCACCAGGCGGTTACAAGATCACAAGCTGTACATATGTGCAGTTTACTCATATTGGTCTTCAGGAAATTTGATTAAAGTCAAATCCCATATTGCTGATAAATGTCATTATGGTTTGGAAACCATGCAAATAGTGGGTTATCAGCTCAGCAGTCTGATGAATAATCCATTCTGGGAAAAAAAATGGCTTCTGAGAAGACCAGAATTCTCAAGCTCTTAAAAAATGAGGTAAATAACCTCACATTGTGCCCAAACAGTCTGCTAGTGATGCATATACTCAAATAACTTAGAGAAAGAAACAGATGATCTTTAGACTCAGAGCAAGAGAAACAGAACACAGCACAACTTTTGAGTTCACAGACTGGGTGTTTAAAGAAGCTTAGCCTTCACCAGTCCCAGATGGTGAGAAAGGCACAAGATGGCTGAGCCACAAAATGGTTTTACCCCTTCTCATGGTTTAACCCCAGATGGCAACTAAGCACCACCACACATCGTTCACTCCCCCTTCACCGGCAGGATGGGGGAAGAGAATTGGAAGGGTAAAAGTGAGAAAAATCACGGGTTGAGAGAAGAACAGTTTAATAATAGAAATAAAATAATGATAATAGTAATAATAATATATTGTAATGAAAAGGGAAATAACAAAGATACATAAAACCTAAGAAAGACAAGTGATGCAAATCAAAACAATTTCTCACCACCAAACAAGTGAAGCCCAGCCACTTAGCCGGCAGCAGCCTCCCCCTGCCAACCTTCCCTCTTGTTTTATTGCTGAGCATGACGCTGAGCATGATGGTATGGGATATCCCTTGGGCCAGTTGGGGTCAGCTGTCCTGGCTGTGTTCCCTCCCAACCTCTTGTGCACCCCCAGCCTACTTGCTGTTGGGGTGGGGTGAGAAGCAGAAAAGACCTTCAGTCAGTAAGAACTAAAACATACCTGTGTTACCAACATTGTTTTCAGCACAAATACAAAAACTAGCCCCATACCAGCTACTGTAAAGAAAAATTAACTCTACCCCAGCCAATACGAGCATACCAGTGCAAAATGCACAAGACACGAGGCTCCATCACCTCCACTGTAGCAAGAACAAAAGATGCATTAACAGCACTAGAACAACCTTATCCAGGACATTGTGGGGAAAGGTGATAACTAATTTAGCAGCTTTTTGATCTTAGCCAACTAACACAAGAGGCTATTAGTGGTTGTAATTGTCATTTGTGGAAATGCTTTTTGGTAGTAGTGGAAAGGAAGAGAAGAGAACAGGAGCTTTACACTGGAGTGTGGTAATTTTGCTTACCACAGCTAGGTATGGAATTCAAGGACAAAGCAAGCCCTCATTGCTAACCTGCTATCCTAGAAGATAATGGAGTCTCATCATTCTTTCACATTACATCCTCTCCTATTTATTAATGAATTCATAAGCGTAATAACTAAAACTTTGAATTTGTAGTATAGGCATGCCTATAATAGTCTACATACCCATTCTTAGCTCTGGTCTTGAAAGCTGTTGTCACATTTGTGTTGACAAGACCACTTGGTTCATTTAAAACCAGCAACAGGAATTCAGGTTAAAGAACTTCAGTACACTAGCTACTGACACACTTCCTTTCTGATTTTAATTCAGGCTATAGCTCAAAGGCCCATTTGTTCATTAGCACACTCATTACCTAGTGAGTTCATCAGCTTAGCAGGTTCAATATGTCATAAATCAGGAATTCTAAAGCATTTGGAAGTAGCTATCTTCAAAGTCAAGTCACACTTACCAGGTAACTGGCAGGTAGTGACTTAAGTTCACAACTTAAGCAAAGATAGGCTGTATAAATTTAACGACCTCCTTAAAACTACTTATTTAAATGTAACAAAACTATGTGTAAATTATCAATCACAACCATTTCTGGTATATTGCCTGAGTATATTTACCAAAAGTCTATAGTATAGATTACTGAAGTTCTTGTTTCAAAAAATACAGAATTAGCAAGTAAATTTTTACTTGTTAATCCGTGGCATGATTGTGCAGCATTATTATTTGGATACAATCTCTATTTTCCAGTCTCCATCAGTTAGTCATACTAATTTTATTTTAAATTACACAAGATTCTTCTCCCACGTTGAAATACATAACACTAACTTAAGTACAGCTCATCCTGCAGGTCCTATGCTCATGTGGACAATTATTTCCATTTGAGAAGACCTGGTAACGTTCCCACTTCAACAGGCATCTACAGCATAGCTAGCAATAACTAGTTCATTTATTAAAATCAAAATAAAAACAAAGTAAAAGCATGAGTCTCAATGAGTCAAAGTGACTGAGCTATCTTACTGACAATACAAGTACTCTGATATTTTAGACTGGATGAGGTATTATGCGAAAATTTCTATTGCTATTGCAAGTGGATAACTACAGTGGATAAAAATACTTGCAATCTTCAAGCTTATTAATCTGGCAGCTTTCCAACACACTAAGTTTTAGAGTAGAAAACCACAGAATGTAAGCCAAAGACTTCTCTCTTCAGCCTCCACTCTGTGAGCTTTGGAGGCCCACACAGCCCTGCCAGTTCAGGTTTTGTGCAACGACAATGTCTCCACGTTACCAACCTGATGCAAAATTTCCTGCAGAAGTCTGCAAGCACCCAAGTCCTGTGATGTTCTCGCTCTAGACCATCAAAGTGAAAGTCAGTATTTATTTAACTTAAACTTAGTGCTCATAACTAGACTTCCAGTCACTACATATCTCCAAGTCTTAAACTAGCTGTTAAAAGTTACACGACACACATAACTGGACCATTATATGCTACAAATGAATTATACCTAAACAAGAGGGAATCTAAACTACATACTACATTGCAAATACAGTCAGGAGAGCCATTTGTTTGCAAACCGAGAAGCTATGAACATTACACAAAGAGACAGTATGTTGTATCCAGTTCTGTCTGTCAAATCTTGCTGCTTCTTGATAAGGCAAAATGGAAAGGGAAGAGTAAACAGTGGTAAACATACAGTATGCACAGAAATCTAACAGGATTATTCAAAATTACATGCCAGTTTGTATTCAAACAAAATACCATAAAAGGCACATGATGAAGAGTCCAGTTACTGAAGACAAGATACTAACATAGGAGAGAAGACAGCTTCCAGATGACAGAGTAATAGAACGGCTGTTGGCATAGCATAATGTCCTACTGTGGGTGAACTCCTTGAGGGTCCTGCTCAAAAAGTCCAGTGAAATCAGTAAAAGACACACTGATTTCAAGTGATTGCGGCTCAGGCCCTAATTTCATGAGCTACATGCTACCAACTATCTGTAACCCAGTTAGTTACCTACGATCAAAGTAAATCTTTGCGAAAAATATTCTTCAGTGCTGATGGATATTTACTCCCTACAAAAGTGCAGAATCTTTTCCTAAAGCAGTTACAACTGACTGGCTCCTTCCAGGTGGTCTGTCTGCATCCACTTGCGCTCACTCATACTTGTCTTTCTCCAAAATACTTACCAGAACCTGTCAACTGTGAAGGAAAATCATTTGAATGCCAAGGCCAATATTTTGTCATAATCCAACGTACAGCCTAATCATAAAATATAGTGCTTTTAAAAATCTTACATACTTTACAGTTGCTGACATCTTTAAACATTTCTTAATTTAATCTTACATATATATGACTTTGTTGAGAGACTTAAAAGTTAAAAAAATATATTAAAAGGCTGCAAGTGTTGGGTTCACTTATTAAAGGAAACACATGAAAGAGGTAGAAGATTCAGAAACACCCTCGATGTTCCCATTATAGTAACATCTAATTGATCATACAGCTGTTGGGCAAGGTATGCAATGGCACCACACAGAATTGTGTGTTTTGTTCTGCAGTGGTACTACCTGAAGCAAAGAATTAGTCAATTTTGGAAAGCTGGAGAATTATAAACTGATCAACATGGTCCAGTTTCTTACTGACTGAAAATTCCCCATCAAAGGACATTTGTTTTACAACAACCTTTAGAAGTCTCTTTAGGGTGTTGGAAATCTAACCATCCACTTATACACAAGATTAAAATCTCCATGGTAAAGGATTTGTTCCCCCCACCCCATTTTTTCTGGCTAAACTCACATGTACTCAGTTTAATGCCCCCCAAATTTATCAAGGGGGCTTCATGGGCAGCGAGCATAGCTTTCAAGCACAAGGTAAAGGCGATTCCAGTAACAAATAAAAGACAGCAATGAAACTGGCCACTTGCCCAGCACTGTTATTATCTAGTGCAGTGAAATACTTTGCTTCTCATAAGCTACACCTCGCCATCTAAAACAGTGTCTGAAATTCTCTATTAAAAATACACAGTGACTCTCACCAGAAGGACTTCACATCATCACATCCTGAATTGACTACTTAGAAGTATTCCCAAACATACAGTAAGTTTGGACTGCACACTAAAGACTCTGTCTCTGCTGTCTGCCAAATCAGCCTTGCTTACACCTGTGAGACATACACTGGTCATCTCAGTGAAACACGGATTTTGGGTGGTTCCTCTTACGATGATTTAAGACCAAGTGCTGCTGTACTGGTTTCTGCAGTCTACCATACAATTGAGATTGTCAAGACAGTATAAGATACTGAAAAGATAGCGTAGATTTTGGTCAAACACCAGTTTCTGAGAGACACAGGGTTACAGTTCTGTACTTTCTGAATTTCCAAAGATGTCTGCTTGTAATATTAGAAAATCTGAAGTGTGATGATGTTAGTCATGACTTTTTCTTTAGGCATTTGGCAAAATACACTTATGTATATAACAGCTATTTTTGACATTATCAAATGTTGACATATATACAATCTGTATACGGAGATTATAAACATGTAAAGTAGAAAAAAAAAGATATAATCCTTGTTTGTTTGACGTTTGCGTCAAATAGTTGCCTTTCAAAGCTTGAAATCCTGTCACAAAAAAATCCTATTATTTCTTATTCCTGCATGCTAATTTCTACTACAGTATGTTGTTTATCCCTTACATGTGGAAAGTAAAGAACACAAGGTTCATGCATACAGCGTACAAGTTTACATCGGCTGGGCTCTCCAGGAGGTTCCTGGCTCCACCGTGGTCTGACTCAGGACTGAAATAAACCAGAGAAAAGTCTCTCTTAGGCAGGGCTGGCACACAGACTGCAGTTGGCATTCTAGGTAAGCGGATCTGTCATCCTGCGGAATAGCCTTGTCACATCTGGGCTATTATCCCCTGTTAATTGTTCTGATTTTGGTTGTTCACCAAATCCATAAAATACCAGTCAACAAAAAGGAAAGAAATAAAAATTAAAAAGCGGCTTTTTTCCCTTCCAGATGAGAGGAGGTTCTCACTGTGATCACAGGCATCTCTGTTGATCTTTCGAATTGACTGAAGAGCAGATGAATGTGCAATGACTCAGTGATGCTGAGTTTCTATAAAATTCGAAGTAAACAGTTCTGATGTCACCCCAGAACAGTGCAGCTAAATGGACGTCTCCCATAGCTGGAGAGGGGGAAAAGGAATACAAACACACACTGAACACCAAGATAAACCAGGCTCTTACCCAAACACTGTGAGAAGCTTGTTTGGGGAACTGCATCTACATCATTTGGGTCACCAAGGCTATGCTCCCAGCCTCTGGTGGGTATCTGTTCAGACCACAAAGTCATCTCAGCATTTCGGCATGACTTACATTTGGCACAGTAAATGTCCACAGCTGGGAGGACAAATTTTGAAGGAAAAATCTCGTTGTAACATCAAATTTTACTAGACAGCTTTTACGCTACAGTTACGCTAACTAATATTAGTGTAGAGAGAATCTCCCACTCTCAGAGAGTGCCCAAAACAGGAATGGGGGTAGCAGCTTGCAGATTCCCCCGGCAGACTCCATTTTTCTTTACAAAAAAAACAGAGCAGTGATGTGAATCTTGTCTGCATCAGAAACATGAACTAAAGCTATCACAAGTAAAGGCCCTAAAGTAAATTTCAGGGATGGAGAGGGGGGGAGTTGCTTATTCAAGTATCTGCTGTATCTGAATTGACACAAAGGAAGCAACAATTAGTGCTGCCTTTTGGCAGCCACTGGAAATCCCTCTGTATGGAGCATCACTATCCACCGCATATTCCAGTGGTTTCTGCTCACCCTGGGCAGCTATAGTGGACTAAGGTCAAAAAGCAGCAAAGCCCCTCCAAGTCTGCAATGGATTGATGCAAGCCGTCCAAATCCTCCTTAACTGGAACTTTGACACCTTTCCATAAAGGCGGAAGGTAGCTATCCCCCAGCTCGAATGAGAGTTGCTGGCAGCATCAGCCCCCCCAGGAGGGGTAAGGGAGGGGAGCCAGAAGCATCGCCTGCTCCAGGGCTGCCCCAGGCACACTCTGCTTGAAATAACAAAACTAGTGAAATCTGGGCTTCAGGGCACATTTAACAGCAGCCTCAACAGGTATCTGTAAATACAGCCACTGAGGCTGCCCTAATCACTGCCAGAGGCTCAGCCTTCAGCAGCCTCTGGAGTTAGAGGTGAGAAAGAAATGCCACTCCTGCTCTCACTGTCAGTCAAAGATGCTGATCTGCCATACTTTCTTTCTGAAAAACTACCAGTAAGTTAAGTCACTGACAAAATGCACAGAGAAGAGGGACACGTACCCTGGCACTTTGCCTGTTGGCTTTTTTCTCCTCGTCAGGGAGAGGTGGCATTGGGTAAGGGTATTTTCTGCTGGAAGCAATAGATCCAGTGGACGAAGATGGAGACTTTGCAGGAGACAGTGTCCTGAGATGTTGAAACACACAAAATAAATGTGGTGTCTTCGGGTCCTAGCACTGCAACAGCAACTGCCATTACTCTGAAGCTTGGTTCAGAACCAAGTATATATCTTATTATTAGGTCAATATTGGGGGGATAAAGTTGTTTGATCAGTAGTCTAATAATTTCATAATACAAATAAGGGTATTTATAGCTTTCAAGAGCACTGGAAGAAAAAATCAAATTTCCTACTTTGTATTAGAATTGTATTGCATAACAAAACCAGTTTCTTAAAATGTTTTATATGGTACTGTAATTAATCATTATAAAATTAACAAACAAAATCTGCAATTGAATAAATAAGGAACTAAAAGATAGACATGGCACTGTGAAGCCTAAATAGAAACAGTAATTGTAGAAATACAATCTGAACGTCTTCTGCCAGTGACTAAATGGCAATTATTAGTGTCTTTATGTATATCTTACACATCTCCTATATTGATACAAATAAATCTACTATTTTATAACACATTTACACAAATGCATGCACTCAGAGGCCAAACTGTTAGTTGTGAAGTAACAAAGGCATATACAAAGTGCTAATAACAGATTATTGTACATGCAAGCATCATACAGTGCATATTGTTCCAGCCAAAGAAAGAGTCTGATGAGAATATACAAAAATGGACTGATTAGTCAATGGCAATCAGCATTTCTGTACAAGGTGAGTAGAGTAAGCAGGAGCAAGTAAATGTTTGTATCACATGAAAGGCATTCTTTTCATGTCAATAAGGCAGCAGCACATTATTGACTGAAATTTTATACCCAAGAAAAACTCTTATGCTTCTGTTTTGAGATTCTGCACTTTTCCCACTTGAGAGGCTCCTATCAGGCTCTAAACCTGGGCAAAATAAAAGGGAAAAAAAGCCTCAAAGTAGAAAAACTGAGCTACCCTGGCCTTCTAGTTCTGTTTTGTAGACTGAGGGCATTTTTCAAAGGAGGCCTCCCACACATGCAGGCATATCCCCCAGACCCTCCCTGAGCACTGCTACCTCTACCTTCTGACCTTAATGCACCCCTGAAGACGGAAGGTTTCCCTCAATTTCTACAGACAAGTCTTCCAAGCCCCACAAATGCATTACTGATACCAAGGAGCCACAGGAGCCACCCTTGGCACAGTCCCACATCCCTGGCATTGGGATTTAAATGATCAGGTCCTTCCATCTACAGAGGATTACAGACAAGGCAGGGACTCTTTTGTGCCTGGAAAATGTTCTGTGTCTCTATTATTAAGTGGAATGTATTTACCTTTAAATAATTATTCTTTTATTTTGGACTAGTATATCATTTTGTTGTGTCTAGCTCCCTAAAACTGCACAGTCTCATCTCCCATACAGACAATGATTAATGGTAGCCACAAGCAACAAGGTGTCAATGGAAATCATATGGTGAGAGCTCTCTAACCTAGCTCACAATGCTCTAATGCCTCATATGGTAGGTAACCCTTAAGTTCAACAGCACTTTAAAAATTACGGTTGCTACAATTACCCAAACACGGAAGAGCACATCTTGAGCACATGCACTTTGATCACCCATTAAGATGAATTGGACACACATGAATGTTTTCAGGAAGAAAATTTCGAACAGCTACTGCATTGTAAAACAAGGTTTTCAGATGTCCAGCATCACAGACCTGGGCACCAAACTGCATGTGCAAGAAAACAGGTTATTTAAAACAAACAAATAACAAATCCAGGGAAAGGTTCTCAACAGTGCCCTGCTGTTCACTACCTGTACAAGTGCTCTCATCTCTGCCCACACTTGGGACTGATAAGGATCACTAATAAACTATTAGTGGATCTAGAAGGAAAAAAAATAGGGGGAAGACGAAGGGAGCAAGGTAAGAGGAGCAGATTTTACATATTATCAGTAATCCAATTATTCATTAATTTTGTCCCACAGCTGCAGCAGAATTTAAAATCTTCATGTTTAAATTTAGAACAATGCACCTGGAGATTAGAAGCAAGGAACACTGTGGGGGTTAGATCTGACTTGGCAAGCCCTATCAGAAACCTGTTTGTATGTGTATGATAGCCAGAAGGTGGCACAAAGAATGAAGGCATTTTCCATCCCTTGTGCTACAGCCAGGCACAAGATTGCCTCCGGCAGACCACAGGCTCTTCCCATGGGGGTTTATTTTAGGCACCACAAGAAAAGGCCATGATGAGAAGGAAAGCCATGGCCAATGTACCTGTCCATCAGCCTGAGCAGGTGATCCTGGAAGCAGCAATACCCCACAAGGATGTGGCATCTTGAATATTTTCCCGACACAAAGTCCTCTGACCAGGATCCCTAACTGAGCCTTTAGCTAGGAAGCTTTGCACTGTAACTCAAACACATGTTGCCTTCTCAAAAGATTTTGAAGCCCAGAACCTCCAGTGTAATTGCCTACATTTCCTTTTTCTCAACCTCCCTTCGCATTGCCTGCTCAACTATGGTTTGCATACCTAACTGATAGGCACATTGCTGCTCACCTACACATGCAAAGCTACAGCCAAATACAACAAGAATGCAGTTGCACACTTACAGAAATGACCTTGCCCTCCCCTCACAGGGCCTTGCCACTTATTTCTGCTACACAGTTACGGGCTGTTTTTTGTCATCTTTAGTGCCATCTACTGAGACTGTGAAAACATATCACTACTGAGATCACAGACCTGTGGTAAGCGTAGTTGCTTGAGGTGGTTTTCATCACCTTTCAGGTTATGCCCTGCAATCGTGTATGTGCTGTGTATCCCAGATTTACATATACTTTAAATGAGAAAGAGCCAGAAATGACCTTTCTCATTTACAGGATGGAAAAGGGACAGCATTCAGGGACACTTGCAGGTAATGCTGGGGTTAAAGGGAGGCAAAACTTTGCAGTTTGGTCAAGGGTGGGATCCATTTAAGCTTTCACTGGGGTTATAGTTCTCCTGCTATCAAATCCACTAGCTTTCATGCCAAACGTTGCTTCTAGCTGAAATCTATACGACAAACTAAAACTTTGTTCTGCCCCATACATGGCACAACAGAGGTTCAGCAATTTCACTGCCAACCCCAAATGAAGCCATGCACCTCAACACGCTGCAAGAAGTCTTATTTCTGACCACAAAGCAAGATGTAGTGGCCACTTCATGTCCATCTTCTGTCCTGGAAGTTGAAACTAGGAGTGTGGGAAGACCACGCTGTGACCCACAACAAAACAGTGTGGCAGTGGGAGAACACATCTGCATGCACTGTCCTGCACCCAGGAGCCTGCCTGCTTGGTCTCCTCACCTAAACAGGGAGAGTGCTGGCCCACAGGAGATGGTGTGAAATGCATAACCTGGTCACACAACTGAACATGTTGTGACTTCAAATGTCATTTTAGCTGTACTCAAGGCAGGTGGCCCTGACAGATCTGAACTGCTCTCAAGCTATGCTTGATTCTGTTTTGCAGACTGAAATAATCTAATGGAATTCAATTAACATTCAACCTGATGAAAGCATTTCAAGCCCAAATGTGAATACTATCAACCTAACCTTATCCTTTGTTGCCATCGGTTCAGTTCTTTGTAGGACATCATCAGCCTAAATTATCCTACATTAGGAAGTTGGGATCTGTAAGTTAGATGTGGCGAAGCATTTTAACATTTTAAATGCCATTCCTTTTAAAAACCAGAGATGTGCAGATTTCCTCAGAAAGTGCAGCATCAGAGGGGAGGCTCAGCTCCTGGGGGGCTGCAGAAGAGGCAAAGGCTGTGGCCTGAGCCATCCACTTTAAGCACAGCACAGCAAGGCCCCAGAAGCAAGCATTCACATGTTCTACTGAATTCTTCTCCCTAACTCTTGAAATGAAATCCTGATCTTTTTGACATCAATAGACACTATTTCCATTGTCTGCCAATAAGGCAAATGTTTTGCTTTGGTTGTAATGGGGAAAACTTGTTTTTCTTTAAGCACAGTCTAAAGGTGCCTCAGGGAGAACCAGGGAGCTAATGGCTGGTCACAGCTCTGGCCCCAGCAGGATGCTCACAGAAGAAGGCAACAGACCTGGCAGAGCAGCAGAGCCAGCTCTGGCTGATGATCAGCTGACAAGAAATAGAGGAAGAAGATGGCAAGAAGACCAAGGCACATTAAAAACAGGAGGAAATTATAGCCTGTTGTTTCCTGCCTTCCATGTCCACCACCAGTGCCCTTCTGATACGGGACTGCCATTTTCCTTCTGTGTATGTGTCCTGGGTCTCCACCTAAAAAAACTATTTTCTTTGTAAACTGGTTTTATACTGAACTCCTACGGAATCTAAGTTTCTGTAAATATTTGCATTAAATCAAATGTAGGCAGCTCAGTGCTTCAGAAGGTGCCTTCTAGTCTTTTTTGTCTATAACTGCCTATGGAAATACCGCATTTTGGGATTTTGACAGATTATTTTCTGATACAATCATGGTTCCTGAGTCGTTCAAGATTCAGTAAGGATTTCAAGTAATCCATAACCATATTTCATAAGGTCAGTCTGTGCAGCAGCCACTGTAATTGGCAGTAACAAAAATAAGCAGTAGAATCACACTAGTAGAATAGCGCCCCTTGCAGCAAAGCTGAAATCAGGGCAAGGCTTCCTGCCTGGGTTTATTGCTGGGGTTATGCAGCCATGGCCTGGCATGTAAAATTAAAATCCAGCCTCAACTTTGAGCAGGAAAATGAGATTTTTCTTTACAGATCTCATTTTTTTTTACAGAAGGAAATCCCACAGCTGGGAGCCTTTTGGCACCAGAGACACCAGCTACTGTTATTACTATCATTAATAAAAAGTAATTATATAGAAATACCCATTAGATTTGTAGACAAAAAGAATATAACTAGGACACCAGGTGTCAGAGAGACAAGGTTTGGTTTATACAGATTTTTTTTTAAGCTGATGGAGAAAGTCTTTGTGATGACTAATATCTCTATTTTCTAAAAAACTGCAATGTTCCCAGGAATTGTAGGAAGTGTTTTTGTCTTTTTTCTCGATTCTACTTCAAGTCTACCTGCAACAGCACCAGTCATCAACACATTATTCTTAAAACTACAGGGAGACAACCAAAACAGCAGAGCTACTTTCAGGATGTCTTGAAAAGAACAGAGAAATCAAAGAACATTAGCAATAAAAATACTACTCAGCTAATTATCTCGTGTGAATGTCTTGTCCTTGGCTATGATTCTTAAAACGTAGTAACAGCTGCAGTCTGACTTCAGCCTGGGTTTATCAAACAGGATTCGTTTTGTTTTGTTTGTGAATCACTTCAAAAACCCTCCGTATGATGTTCAGACACACCATTCTTAGGAACAGTATTTTCCTGTCCATGACAGATTAACCAAAGTGGTACCTGAATTTTGGGGAGAAACTGTTCAGTTCAACCTCTTTTAAGCCCACGGCAACTCATCCCAGGAGAAGATTAGATCCTTTGCCTTCCATAAATGTGCCTGCAGAACACTTCCCCACGGTTACCTCAATTAATTAGGACATACAGGTTTCTAAATTTATTCTGGTTTCTTTCTCATTTCTAAAGCTACTGCTGCAGGCAGTGATTAGAAAGTTTCTATGGTGTAAAATTTTTAATTTATGTTTCATCTCTGCTGATATATAGCCCTTAAAATTCACATGGGTCAGCTAAATCTTCATCTACATGCAAAAAACACTTTGTTTATCTCAAATACAATTAGAAATGTGACTCATTCAGTGCAAAAGCCGAAAGCCCTCAGAGGCAGGGTACACTCCACCAATTTAATCTAGTTACTAAATCAAGATATACTGATATTAAAAGATGAAAAGCAAATCAAGAGTATCCACAAAGGAATTTAAACCTGTTTAACTAAACCATTTAAAATAACATAACTTACACTAGTGCTATCTTCATATTTCGTTATTATGCTTATTGCAACCAGAGGGCTTCTGATACAAACACCCTGAAAGACAGCTACGGGGTTAGGTTATGGTGGGTGACAGATGGCCTTGCCCAAACAACAAAGTTCAAGAGGGTATTTTTAGGAAAAGGTTTGCAAATAAAAAACACACCTCAGTTCCACTGTGAGATTGCCTAATTTCACCTTCCAGTGACTTCTGGCCATTATCAGTCTTGGTCTGCTAGTCTAAAGGACTTCCCACGAAGATTTTGCTCCATATGCAGCTATGTGAATTTTATGATCAGGTAAGCATTTAGCTGCTCCATTAAACTGAACAGCTTGAGGCCCTGCATTCCCTTCCAAGGTATCTCAGAGCTTAAATCTCCCTGGTTCTAGAACACACCTGTTGAACTGTAGACATCAGAACTGGACCCTATACCCCAATGGTAAAACCAGCAGTGGTAACACTATTAGACTCACACTGCCCTGCCTGAATGTCCGAGCACCAACAGAGAGACCTGCCCAATGCTAGCTGGCACAATCACAACTTCCTGTAAGCCCTGGATTCTTGTGTTGGGGTTTTCACTCCTTGTTCAGGAATGAGATCAGGACTGACAGGCTTAAATTTACCTATTTACTTGCCCTGTTTGTTCATCAGAAAGCCTTTCTGCAACTTACTTTGTGATTTAAGAGTTCTTGAAAGCAAACACAAATGGTTTAAAAAGTGACATTTTCATGCTCTTTTAAGACTTTGGGACATTTTTAGATCTAAAAATTGCTAAATTCCCTCCCTATGTAATATTTGCCAGTGTTACTATTGGAATAGGAGTGTTTCATTAACATCTTGTGATACAACTCCATCATGTGTTTTTTTTTCCCAAATGCACACTGGACATTTTATATTATTTGTCATAAATTGTCTCCCATTCTCTCCCACGCTAGCTGATTTTTTTCTGCTGATGCAAACTTCTGTCTCAGCTGTGGGATTGTTTCTTTTGGGAATCTACTGCAATGTTCTCAGTCTCCTGCTTCATATATATCAGGGAGGCCAGCCCCATCATCTCTTTAACTTGGAATGTATCAAATAATACACACTTTCCCCTTTCAAAAACAACTGATATTTTTGGTTGAACCCTACGCTCACTTGTAACAGATTCATTAGTGATTTGATAAATAGAGCACAGTGTATATTCTCATACATTTAGTTTTCCAATTACAATATATAAATTATTTCATTGTAGGCTGAGGGTAAAATACCACTACTTTTTATTCTTTTTTCATTTAAATTTGAGTATGCACTATATAAGACAGTGGGTAGAGTCAGTGTATTATGAAACCACTTGCTTTAGTAAATTACATTCTATTTAAGTTAATACTACTTTATTAGTGATAAATATGTCTCATGCCCATAAAACACTACTTGGCATAAAATGATGAGAAAGCTGCTACAAGCTCTAGATGATGGTGGGAATGCATGCACTACACACACCCTTTTCAATGGCTTCATTAAAACATTCAGAAAAAGAATTGTAAATTGCACATGAAGCCAAAAACAGACATCAAAATGCAGCAAAAGAAGAGGGGCCCTTTGCACCTACAGTAACTTGTATTGATTTATACAAGGTAGGAGTCCCAAGATATTTGTATATGCTGGAACAGCTCTTAAAAATTATATAGAATTAATTTACAAAATACCTAAAGTATGGTCCTTCAGTGTTTTTATTCACATCTTCTACCCACTTAGCTACATTATATTCTCTTTTGAACCATGGGTTTAAATACCTGCAGAAAGCAATGGAAGGAACAGAGAAAGCAGAAGAACAAGAATAGAAAATCTGAGAACACACAGCACAAGCTTAGCAAGGATGTCTTCATCCCCAAAATGCAAGTGAATATGGCAAATAAATCAGTATGGATGTTGGGTGAGGACTAGGCAACGTGTACAACTGCATGAGAAAATCTGACCTACAACAAGGCTCATATCTTTGATTAACCTGGAAACTTTTTAGGATACATCATTCATTTAATGTCTTAAGGGTAAAATTCACTCCTATGCAGAGGGCCAGCATTAAGCTCATGATTTTAACTCCTCTCATGATCTCAGAATAAGGATGAAGGGGCATTTTGACCCTTTTGGAGCAAACCTCCAATCCTGAGGTTTGCTTGATGAAGGCACGCATTTGCACCCATGTAGAATAAACTGCAAGATCATAGCCAAATGAGCACAGAAACTTTGGCTTGGCCCTTTCTACAGGAATGAATTTTAGCCTCAGTGTGTTAAAAGGCTTGAATTGTTTGACACTACAGTGGCAATTTTTACACTTACGTGCAAATAACCCTCTGATTTTTCAACAATCATTTAATTTGGTAGGACCACAAGAAGCTTAAATGGAGGTGGGCTGCAGAGTTATCTCGTACTTTACAGAAGCAAGATTAATACCAAAACCACACTTTTTAGGTCAAAAGTCTGAGCTACATACTCAGTTACATGAAAACTATGAAATAAAGACAGTGTTTAATTATCTGACAGTAATATTAACAAGGAAGAAGAAATTTTTTTTGGAACTGGTTTCTTCTTAGCTCCCAGTAACAAGACTAGCAAATTTCTCCCCCTCTGTCACGTTAAGAAAGAAGGGTAATGTAGAAACAGGTGTCTCCCTGGTCCAATTTAAAGTCTGGTTTTGTTGTGTAAGAATGGCAACAGTTTAACAACTATTTGTGATAATCATATTTATATAATAGAGATTAGCACATTCTGAAATAGGAAACAAATTGTAACCAAGTTAAAAAAGAAAGACAATTCCTCCTTATGTTATTTTCGGTATTTCTGGGCCAGTTCTCACCACCCTTATTTATGAGAGTGATTCAAATGACCTCACACATGGGAACAGGCCTCGCAAGGGATTGCTCAGGTGAATAAAAGTTGGGCCAGATCATGTTGTTCAGCCCCTACCATATTTCAAACCATGCTGACAACAAAAGCAGCAGCACTTTTTCGACTTCTTTTGCTCCTTTTTTGCTCTGGAACTTCTCCTCCCCGCCCCGCGCAAGCACAGCCACAGCTCTCAGAAAGTACTCGCCCTCAGCCACAAGTGCTTCTAAGTAGCTTCCTCAGCTTGCTTATTTATCAGGATTCAGGAGTGCTTTATGCTTTCCAGCTT
>NW_009926042.1:66601-118803 GCF_000696875.1 Nestor notabilis | reverse complement strand
AGGGAAAGAAAACGTCAAAAGTGGTAGCGCAGCAATGATGGAACCACCAGTGAAGCAAGAGGCTGATGAAGCAGCATCACCAGGAACTAATAAACTTCTGCTTTAGCTTTAATTGTAGGTGTGACTACACATTTTCTAGTACTCGCTGCAGTACTTTTGACTTGCTTTTTTTTATATTTGAAAGGGTCTTTTGGTAACCATGAAACACTCCCGATCTGGCTTCCTGTATTAGAAAACAAAGTGTAACGTGGTATCAAAGCATGCAGCTGTTGCACAATCATGTTGCAGGGTTTCTTGGGTCTGGTTATATTACAGACCATCATTCACCAACTCAATTCATCTGTTACAGAAAAGTTAAACTCCAGTTACTGCAGACCACTATGTGAGACCATTAGAAAGGCTTCAGGCTGATTTTCCCAGCCACATGTTTCTTAGTCGTGGCGAGAACACACATTTTCTTTCCGAAATTCCACTTTAAAACAGGTGTCCTTACATGTAAGCCTACAGCTAAACCAACAGCTCCATTTGGCTTGTAGCGCAACATGCAACAAGGCAAAAGACCTGGGCTCAAGAGTACTCATACTCCTCAGGCTGGCGAGGAGGAAAGTTAGCTAGCGCTGCATCAGCAGGAGCACCTCCAAGCAGTCACGGTGTTTTGCCACAGTGAAACTACTGTATACTGAGGGAAAGGACTTTTCACGGGATAAAATGGCAGCCCAGAATGCAGGGGCAGGTGAGACTGACCTGTGATCCCGACTCCCTGTTTGGGGGTGATCAGAACCCCCTGGGCTTATGCCTTGGGCCGGGTTTTGGTGGGCGAGAGAAAGCCCAGGCTCAGATGCATGGGTTACCCTGCTGCAAAAAGACAATATATAATAGAAAGTCTAAGCCAGAGATGTTTGTATCAGTTACAACAATGAGGAAGACAAATGCTCATAGGAAAAGCAGTACAAATTAACAAAGGTCAGAACCACTATTTGGCAAAACGCATGGTCCCTGGGACCCGTTTTAACACAAGTTCCCAATTAAACTGTCAGCTTATTCAGAAAACTCTCATTATCATTCCTGGGTAAGTCTAGTTGATTTTAATAGAAATCCTGTTTTATCAGGCCATTTCATCAACCCTGCTTCTGAAAAACCTGCAGAAACATTCAGCCTGTTGGCATTCCTTCTGCGTGAACTGAACCATCTGCTTTTAGTAAAGAGAACTAAGTGTGTCTTAAAACATCTAGAAACAATTAAAAACATCCCAAAAGAGCTTTAGCAGTCTCCATAGAACTATAGCCTCAGCAGAAGACTTGTTCATGTACCTCTGAGGTACAAGCAGTTGCACAAAAGTATGAGCTGTCCATTTTTCAGGAACTGCCCAACATGCTTGCACCCCTGCTGTCAGTGCTGCTCGTGAGGGCTGCAAGGCTCAGACCTTGCTCAGTACTTAAGAAATTTTGCTTAAACAATTAATGGCATGAGTCTCTGTCTGGTGCTTGGATGTATAAAACAAGAAATCTTGTGCGTAATATGTGCAGTTACTGCAGACTCATGCATATGTCAAATAATTTTGTAGGCAACTGTACTAGTGCGCACCTGCTTAAAAAGTTAATTCTGCACAAGGTATGGCACAAATGATCCCCATTTTCTAGTGGTTAACTACACTGTCTCCAACAGTGTTACCCCTTTTCTTCCATCTCAACGGGTATGCTTCATTGGACAACCAAGGGCCACACAGTTGGATTTTCCAAATGCCATCCATTGTTTCAGAGCAGATTTCAATATTCTTCTGTGTTTCACAGAGAAGGTAAGAAGGTAAATTTGTCTGGAAAAAGCCTCCATGTATTCTGAGGCATCCTCAAAGCAGCTAGCATTGCTTTTTGTTTTCCTAAATGAGTAAATGCTGGGCACGGTTAGATCATTATCAGTCAATTTTCTCTGCTCACAAAGGAAGTTATCCCTCTAACCAAGGCCACTCTGCACCCTCAGCAATCTTCTCCATTTCCCACCAAACTGACACAGCACATGGATCATTCAGTGGGAGATCTCTCTCCAAGGGATGACAGGCTTGCCAAGGAGACTCAGACAAGCCACATGGTCCCATGCAGTCCAGGATAGACCCCATCAGGAGACAGAGCATTTTCCTGCCTGGCAGGTCTCTCCCAGGAGCCCACACACTGTGCTTCATCCCTAACAGCCTGCTGCATAGCCCTTGGGAAGTACAAGCTGCCTCAATCCAGCACCAGGGCTGCTGCTGGGCTGAGAGGCCGTAACAAGCAGCAAGAAGGAAAGCAGAGAATTAGGTGGAAATTCAGGATCACCTTTAAAAGAGAAAAAGAAAATTACAGGGAAAAAGATTCCCAACTTACACTCTCTCTGTCTACATACTTGTTTAGTGCTCCAAGGTTCTCAGAGCAAATGTATAATATACCAGCTGAGCAGCACAGATGAAACAATATACCCACTGGGCTTTTTTGCTTTTATGGAAAACAATATTCTTCCCACATAGTTACATTTGCTTTAGGATAAAAAGAGCTGATCTGGTTTCATGCTTTATGGACTGATTCAGTCTCAGTGTACACCTCTGCTGAATGACAGAATAATCATTTCATTAATTTAAACCTCTTTTTTAACGAATTTTGTTTAAAAAATAGAATTGGAAAATTAAGGAAAGCATAGGACATGTTTTTAAAGAAGAATGTGCAATCTTATTTGTACTCTTGGTAGTTTGGTCAGACTTATTTTGCTTTCATCAAAATGTCTCATGCAAGGAGAAAAGAAAATGAGCAAAATAACATTTCAGTAAGAGTTTATCAGCATACAGACCAAGAGCACAGGGGCACTTGACAGATAAATTCCTCCAAGGGATCTAGGGCTAAAATTTCTGGTTCCATATTGCCATTTTGACCACGCAATGTTTTAATTGCAATGTGCATCAAACTATTTTTGCTGTAACTTGTAACAGAGGGTATTGTCTATGAACCTTTCTGAGCCTACTCACCTCAAGACAGTGCACCACAGGTAGAAGGAAAGTTTCAGAACAAACTGAAAATCCCCAAACGGAAGAAAGCAGGGCCCACAAAGGAGTTAGCATTATTAGTACCAGCAGGGTTGGTATGAAGCCCATTTGCCCTTACAGGTGCAAGTTAGTATCAGTGATATGGGGAAATGGGGAAATGGCACTGTCATCACCACTGTGATCCAAGAAAGGGCCATTCTCATGTGGCATAAGTGCTGTAAGAGCAGGCCAGTACTTGACAAGCCTAGAGGTTATGTTTTCAACCATTCACTATTCATTCACAAAAGAAGCCTCAACCAGCAGGCTAAAGTACATAAGACGGGCTCTTTCTCTACGGGGAACACTGTATACATGGGCTCTTCGGTAAATATAACCAATAAATCAATAAGAAAGAAACTCTAAGTCATCTTGGAAAAGCCTGGGGATCAGCTGCTTGGTAAGGATTCTCATTACCCATTTATTGCAGAGCTTACTCAAGACTGGCTGTTTCAGGCTTACAAGGATAAACTTAAGGGTACTCTTAAAGCAGACAGGTATCTCTGCTAAAACCTCCAGGCAGGTACACAGAGATATAAGTCTCTAACTCTGCAACGGCCCAACCCAAGGTGAAGACAATGGTAGGAAACAGGTTATCAGAAATTCAGTATTGAACCAGGATACACTCAGCAATGGCAGTTTACTGTAGACAAAAGCCTGCAGTGATGGTGCAGGCTGCCACCATCATTGGGAATTGCTATGGGAACGACTGGGAGGAAGCCTACATAAAAAAGAAAATTGATAGTTAATTTTTAAATAATACATAAAAAGAAGTTGAAATACATTAGCCAAACCATTTACTGGATTATCAATCAGCAAACAAAATGGGCCACAGAGAAATAATGCAGCTGTCTACTTCTCAGTACTCTTAATCTCCTTCTACAAAACACAAATATGAAAACTGTATTTTTTGGCTTTGCTTTTATAAGTTCAGACTTACTCAGTTGAATTAGACCGTGGCCTAAATCTTTTGCCTCTGACTTTCTTTCTGTTTCCTCCTATATTACCTGAAAGAAATCAAAGGATAAAGACAGACAGTAAAACAACTTGAAACTCACCTGCATCCCATGCCAAGCTGTATATTCTTTTCGCATCCCCAGCAAAAGAGTCATTACCTCATTAGCTTTAACCATTTAAAAGTCACAGGTCAGTCCCTCTTGATTTATCTCAGACCAGCTAAACCTAACACTTAGATGATCTTTCTCTACTTTTCACTGCAACTGTGCAGAGCAATAAATTCCTTAATTTCAGCTTTCATTTGAGAAAATCACTACACTTAGAGAATACTAAACACTTCCTGACAAAATCACAGAAGCCAGCAAGAGTGTAAATAGACTTCCTCCTCTTTTTCATGTTAGCTTACACTAGAGGAATGGGAGAAATGTCATTTCTACATCATAAAGCATAGTGCAAAAAAAGTACTTGCGTAGGGTGCCGCTGAAACCTAATTCCAGGTTAATAACAATTAGCACAATTTTAAGGGGGCATGATCGGATAAACTTTCAGCAGAGCAGCAGTGGCGCAGAGGCTGGTTTCCACTGTGGCAAGCACAGAGGTTCACACTTACCTTGCCAAGAATTACTCCTAGGCCTCCCATTTTCACAAATGTCTGAAATATGTTTTGTGTCTGGGATCCTTTCACTCCAGGAATGAGATAATCCATTTGACCTGGAATAGGAGGGCTCATATGCGGTTATTGTTAAGGGTGTTGCTCACAGCAGTGTTAGCTCAGCGGGTCAGCGGGTCACATTCCCGAGGCCAGTGACACAACACAGCCTAAGGTCTGTCTGCACTAGCAGAGCCTCCAGGAGTTCTGGTTAAATGCTGCAGTTATGCTTCGCAGCTGTCCCTGCAGAGGTTTGGCGTGCCCACATTCAAGAGCCGCGCTTCAGCACTGCTTTCTCTCACGTCTGCTGTGGAAAGCACAAACACCAGCGCACACCAGATTTCCTTTGGGTTTGCAGCTCTGCCCCAGTTCGTAGCTGAAAGATGCTCTTCCAACTGTGCTCATCTCAAGGTTTTTTTATCTCGCAGTCAACTACATCCTACATCAACAAGCTGCCCACTCCCTCCCTGTGCTGCTGTAGGAAAGCCTGGACTGCTTCCCTCACCCCACTGCTACTAGCCTCAGGGGCTCAGGAATCTGTGATGAGCGTCCTCCCACCCACAGCTGGTAGCTCCAGTGGAGGAGGGATAACTCATATTTGCTAATTTTGAATTGTTATATTTTGTCAGCCAGTCACTGCATTATGTATTTCTAATGCTAAACTCAAAGCCAAAACACCAGTCATTGTATCTAGGTGCTTGTTGCAAACCGAAGTTTTTCTTTCCTTTTGTATTCCCTCTGAGAGCTACAGATATGTGTGGTGGTGTCCAACATGTGGGATTTTGCAGCAGGCTCCCTCCTATTGAACTAGAGCTGCAGCTGAGCTCTTTGCCATGAGATCTACAGTTATTTCCAAAAGAGAAGAAAACAAGAGGAAGTTGAAAACGGGTCAGAATAGATGGCTTATTTATTACAAAGAACTTTTGCTTAAAGGAACTACTTTTGTAGTTTCTAAGTTTGGATACTCTTGCATTTTTCAGCCTCTGCTTTCCTTGGAGGGCAGGCATCTGAGAGATGCTCTTCAGTTTCCAGAAAACCAGGCTAAATCACAACCACACTGAAGTAAGCCCAGGGTTTCATCAATTTAAACTTAATTACAGCATGAAAGGTCTGAGAACCAACAGATCCACTGACAGATTTTTTAAACATTTTCTCCTCCTAAGGGTCTGTTTTCAGGTTCAGGAATGTCTTGCTATATACTGGTTCTGGTGTTTCATAAAAAGATTTATCATAAAGTTATGTCTTAATCCTTGAACATCCCCTGAAAACCAACTAACACTTCATAGTGCCTTCCAGCATGGAGAAACCCAGGCACCTAATGGCCCAGTCACTCTTAACATCTTGCAAGAGATGCCATTCATACCTGCACACGGAGCAAATCAAAACCAGCTCAGAAGGCAGGAAATAGCACTTTGGGCATTCAAAGAGTTGCATGGAAAGACTATGTCAGCTCCACCACAATGTTAATGGAGTATTTGTCAGACTTTTCCAGACTTGACAGCGCACAACATACCTGAACTGGTGGTGGGGAACAACAAAACTCTCTAGTACAGACAGACCTTAGAAACCATTAGCTTTTTTGAACAAATAATAAACAGAGACACATGAAAGAAATGAAGTATGAAAAGAAACACAGATACTAAATGAAAGAAGAAACACATTAAATGACATTCACTGGAAAAGAAATTTTTTTTTCTTAACTGGTATTTGAACCTGCTTACACAAAGCTATGAAAACTTGCTTGCCCAAGACTTTTTTCAAAATTTACCCAGATGAGAAAAGATTCTCCAACACAAACAGTGCATCATTTAAGATTAATGCTTGCTCCCTGAAAAAAATAATTTATCCGCTCACACATCTAAAAAGCTGAATTTTAAAATTAGAAATCATTAATTAATCACTGCTACAGCTTTCCTAAAAACATATTCATTATAATAGACTGAAGTTGCATATTACATCAAGCTGCTATATCCAAATAGCAAATGCCACTGCAAGTATATCCCTTCCATGCATTACTTTCTTTGAAACAACAAAGAAAATGGCTTCATCAGCTGCATGGTTATAGACTGCTCAGTGAGGCACTGAGAACTGAATCGCGGTTTTCTTATGAAGCAGTTCAGGATTGTCTATCCCTCCCACAACACAGTGCTTCCTGTAAATTGTTTTAAGGTGCTAGCTGGAGATTTTCATAATTAAAGGATCTCTAACTGCAGAGCGATAGTGAGCATCATGACCTAATGGCTTTAGAAATTACAAACCACTTTCAATGCTTTTCAATGATTTTTCCATTTTAAAATCTTGTCCCTTTTTTTAAGTAACTAGAATAATAACAGGATTAATGAAATTTGATCAAGGGCAAAACCTAGTGCCCTCCTTGGTTACTTGTAAGAGCAAGCACCAAACTACTGAAAGTCTTGGTAGAATTATCTTTTAAGATAACAGTTGGTGACCATTTAGTATATTAGTCTATTAAGTGGAATAAAATGCAAGTACCGTCATCTTTAATGTGAGACAGCAAGAATATTATCCAGTTCAACTCAGTGACTTAATGACACTGACACATATAGAAAAATAACATTTATATTGAACATTTTATGTTTATAACTATTATTGAAGCAAGACAGTGTTCCTTTTCTTTGATTACATGACCGTGACGAAGAAAGTTGTGGGGTTTGTTTTTCGTTTGGTTTTTTTTTCTGAACCAGCAATTATTATGACAGTCTGCTTGAAAACAAATCTCAAGCAGGGAGATGATGAAAATTTGATTAACTGAAAATTGGTTTGCAATGGAAAACTTGTTTATTCTGGCCTAATTGTAATAAATATCTGAGAGCATCTGAGAAAAATCAGTAATCAAAGCACAAAGGATGCCATTTCAAACATTCCACAAAGAAAGAAGAAAGAATCAAACCTGCTGCAAAACAATGAAATGTTCTGACTAATGGAATAATGGGTGATGGAACAGGTAGAAATCTGAAAATGCGACAGAAAAGCAGACCTCTTCTTAGAACTAGATGCAGAGTTTGTGCTGACTCCAGGAGGCATGTCGCTATAAAAAGAGTCGGCCTCTCCAGGCTTTTTTACATAATCTCCCTGGGGTATTTGTCTAAAGTATAATAAACATCGTAGAGTCAGAATATATGACAGGCACTAGCACACACACAAACATGCACAAACATTAGTTTAAAAGAAAGAGGCAAGGATAGCGATCCTTGAGGAAACCTGTTAACCGCACGCAATAATCCTATTAATACATAATTCAACCATCTGGAGAGAAAATTCCCACATGCTTCTTATATGTGCAGAAAAGTGGATTGTGTGGTTTTGGTAAGGGAAAACAAGAAACATTTCACTGATAAACTCTGATCAAAATTTTCAAAGTGAATAGTTTATGGTTCTCGAGACAAACAACTACGTTCAGACATTCCAAATGGCCCATTGCGCTCATTGCAAAAAGCATCCCCAGGTACAGTACAAGCACTGCAGCCTGAGCTGAATAGCATGCCTGCATCAAAAAGGAGCTCAGGAAAAGTGAATGCTTTTTTCCTTCTGAGGTAGATCCTTTCCATCTAATTTTTGTGATCATTATTGAATTCAAGAATAGCAACCAATTGAGTTGTTTAAACCTCAGGAGGAGAAAAACCTTGTTTATTAACTGTTTTCTTGTGCACGGGAAATAACGCCAGCTTCAGAGGTTCTCAGCTACCTCAGTAGACTCAATCTGCCAAGACACACAAAAATAATGCCCCATATATCTGACAATAGTTTGTTCTTTTCCAGTACCAGAAGCTTGGTTAAGGTGCATAAAACTATCTATGCATTAGAAAGTCCTAATCAAGCTATGCAATGATTTATGCAGATGACAAATTCATTGCCAGCAGAAAAACTGCCATGCAAATATTCCAGTTACACTTCCATCAAGTCGAAAAATCCTCCCTAGTACAAGTAGCTACTTTGACAGTTGGATGTATCATAATACCAGCAACTTAATTATCTATTCAGCCTTGCACTTCCCAAGGCCTTTTTGCTTCAGTCTACCCCTATTAAGATGCGCATTTATCAGAAGATTGATTCACATTCAGATTGTGTCCAGCTACAGACCTGAACTGGGCTCTCTTTATTCCATATCTGAATTTCTAATGCTCCTAAAGCATTTAAAATATGCAATTACAAGGCACATAAATCATTAGTATAACACAGTACTTCCACACTCTCTCTTCTAACGCCTCTCAGTCTCAGTTCCTGTCCCATTCCTCAGCTGATACATGTCTGTGTTGGGAGTTGACTCAGCGTGGGCAGCTCTGCTCCCCAGGGTTCCTTCAGCAAACTGCTCTCGCTACTCTGTCAGAAATAACTTCTCCCATGTGGCTGTGCCGTTTAAGCCACGCTATCCCAGCCAGCAGAATTCTTGCAAATTGGCTCAATTGGCTCTTTTTATTACTTTCAGTTGACACGTTTCCATTGCTTAGCTATACCAAATATCATTCCTTATGTAATGCTCAGAAATATCTCAATGTCTTGTTTTCATCTTTAAGGAGTAACCATAAACTATTAGAAAAAGAAAAAAAAAAAAAAGGACACTCTGGAGACTCCACTGGATGTCTGTTTTTATGGAGCACTCCTTGTACATATCCACAATTATTCTATTTAGAAGTCAGCCTACAGAACTTCATTTTCTGCATGGAGATTTAATTATTAAATATCTCCATCAACTATGAAATATCCTCCACCACCTTCAAAAGCCTCAGCTCATGCTGGTTTCCACTCTGCCCATGCCGACAGACACAGCTGCAGAGTGACTGCATCCTCACAGCTCTCTGTCCGTATACTGATTTCCAGAGATGAGGGAATTTGAAAAAGTTGGATTCCCCAAGACTCCAATGCAAACATGCATGGGGCAGTCTCTGTATTTAGCTGCTCTGTCCTCAGACAACACTGAAGCATCCACTGTAGAGTGACAAGATGGCCATGTTAGTCTGCATTAACAGATACATCATGTTCCACTAAGCAGCACCAAACCCTGAAATGCTGTTTTTCTTGTGCCAGGTGACATTTCCTACTCACCAACCTCTCCATAAGGCTTGACTTCAATAGCTTTGCCTTCTTCCTGTTCCTGCCACCTATCTGACCTTGTAGTACACAACCAGCACTTGGCAATGCTTTTCTGCTTTTTTCAAGTATTTTGAGCCTGGCAGAGAAAGCACTACACAGGCAGGGGAAATGGAGAACAAGCACAATGGGTAGCAGCAGCAACAAACAAAGCAGCAGCTTGGACCAGGAGGCAGTGATACAGGCAGAAAACAGGGGAATTTGTGAAAACCTCTTATTTGGGGGCACTGGGAGAGGAAGGAGCCAACTCCTTCCCAGAAGACCCATCTGCCAGGCAGATGACTGATCAAAGGGAGATGGTCTTCCAGGAGCCAAACCCAAGTCACTAGAAACTGTTTGGGTTTTGGCCACAAGCTTAAAATGGTGAAAGCCCAGCTCTGTGCTGAAGACAGTACTGTGCTTTAGCTACAAATCAATCAAGCAGGATGGCAGGAAAGAATGGGCTCTTCAGTTGCATAGCAATTTAACTGCGTTGTATTTTTAACTGCAAAGAAGCTCCAGGAATGAATTTGTCTCAGAAGGCTCCTGAACATCATGTTAATATTAATTATTCAATTCTCAGCCTCCCAAGAACACTTTTATCTCTAATAGTAGATTTTCAGTCTCTTTTATTGGAAATATTCTCCTGTTTTCCTAAATAAGATTGCGTACCTCAGAAGTAAACGCTACTTTTGCTACTGAGTCCAGTGAAATCAGGATTTTAAGCAACAAATTTATAGAATAAATACCAGTTTCATATATCTGAGCAAATATTCTTTAAAATATGGTAATTCATCACTGTAATTTCTGTATAGCATATAAATGAGCAAGAGAGAAGAAGAGCTATTTTCAGAGTTTTCTAATATACATTCCATTACTTTTATCACATACCTCTGCCTTCTGTAGTTTCTTTCCATACAAAGAGAAGGGAAAAAAGAAGAATGAGTTATGAGTATGCAGGTATACATGGTCAGTAAGAGAAAAAAAATGTAAAGACAAAAGAAAAAATAGCAACCATATAGCATCAATTCTGTATGCAGAACGAAATTTTTGCTCAAAATGTTTCTACAGAAAACACTTCTGAAATAATCATACTAAATCAGAAGAAACAAGGAAAATATATTCATGTTGATGGCTAACGTCAGTGCTGAGTTGGAGATGCAGTTCATGATGAGTTTAAGTGTATTCACTGTGAAGCAGCTATTGAAAGGTGCATCCTCCACTTCCAAAAACTAATCCTACCAGCTATATGTGATCTCAAAATGAGCCCTTAACTTTTGGATTTGTACTCAAATAGAAGTCCAGATTTTCAGATACTGCCAAAAGCTAAGGGTGATACACCAAGAGAGCATATCCTACCTTTTTACTATCCTGATCTTCGTGCTTTTTTCCAAATGCTTCTTTTCTCACGTATTTCTGAGCTGTCCTCAGCCTACCTCAGCCTGACAAACCAGCAGGGAATGTGCCAGTTCATTATGCCAAACCACTGGGGCTGTGTCCCAGCTACAGCAGTGCCTGCAAGGTGAACCTGCCCTGCCGCCCAAGCACACCAAGGACCAGTGGATGAAGGACTTCAAGAGCCAGTCTCACCCAATAGGTGACAAAGCAAGTACCTTGAATCTTTTCTTAATACATGCAAAACCCCTAAACCACTCTGTTTTTAGAAGAAATTCACCAAAGGAGAAAAACTGAAAAAGCTCAGTCAGGCTTAAGTAATTTGTTTTGCTTCCTAGTGAGCGAACACTGACAGTTCTACACCCGGAGAACTTGCACCTTATTTGCAAATTACAGATCTCTCTCTTACCAAAAAACGTGCCTGAAT
Organism: Nestor notabilis; assembly: GCF_000696875.1. NCBI lineage: Eukaryota > Metazoa > Chordata > Aves > Psittaciformes > Psittacidae > Nestor > Nestor notabilis. The sequence goes on along the minus strand of NW_009926042.1, from coordinate 107,244 downwards.
TAATTTCAGGTTAAGATGACTGAATATAAACATCTATTTAAGGAAGCCTATGGTTAAATGCTTTACTGACTGAAGGCTAATCTTGCTAAATTTACTTCATCATTAGGAAAAGTTTATAATTGAATCAGACTGTATTCTTGTATTTCCTTTGTCAGATACAGTAAAATCATAACCTGATCATCTACAAAAAATTAAATAACTAAGAAAGAAATAAATTTCAAACCTGGATCAAGCTCTCCAAAAGCACATACACATGTAAGAATTGCCTGGAAAATTCTAATACAATAAAAATGTCACTGTATAAATATAATCCAAATAAAATTTGGATTTTTTAGGTTATGTTTGAATTGTTCTTATAATAAGACATCAGATGAAATAAACATATTTTTAAACCATATTAAGAAAAACTCAGTTTACTTACTTGTAACCCCAACCAGTTATTCCTAAAACGAGAGCCAACACTAAAATGGTGCCAGCAATAGCCCCTATTATTATATTTGTGCTAACAACACCTGGAAACACAAGAAAGGGGAAAAATATACAGGGTTTTAGAAGAAAAATATACAAAACCAGTAAATGCACTGTCTTTCAAAAGCCTGCCAGTGCTATAATCTTGAAGTATAGCATGGACATAAAAAGATCATTCATAAATCAAGCTTTGACCTCTGTGTCTGTTTCCTGAACACTTGCTACATGAGAAAGTTGTGCCAGATATGCCAATTTAATGTTATCAATACTAAACTGCTGTAGATTACATCCTTATTAGCTGCCTTGCAAATACATGCTTACACTGGAATAAAAGTGACTGTTTGGATTTGCTTAAATCCTTTCCATAGCTGAATAAACTAACCAAAAAAGACATTCCGGAAGACTGTCCCCCAACAAGAATTTATAATGAAAAACATTTACACCCTCATTTTTCCACAACTTCTCTTTCAAATGTATATGACCCTAAAGATGAATAAAAGGTTTCACTCAAAGAATGTAACAGCCTAAAATTTATGTGTCAACATTCCACATACTATGTAATAAAAGATTTACTCTACAAATAAAAAACAATCATGTAACACTACTTTTCCATTTAGGTATGAAAAGTCCAAGTAACGTTTTGCTTGTCCTAATCTATCAATACACTTTATAAGGCCCCTCAGATGACTGGGATAAACAAGGTACAACTGGACACACTGGTACCAGTCCCACGAGGTGGGCTGAGTGCTTGTCAGTAACACTGCTTGCATACAGCCGCAGGTCTGAGACCTCATGCAGAGACTGAGTGCTTCTGCTGCGGGAGGAAGGCAAGGGAATGAGGCTCCTAATGATGCATCATGTTGTATGCTAATTGAAAGAGTAGGAGATCTAGTTTTGCTCAATGAACCATCCTCACATCCGAGCCTTTCCAGTTATTGGTAAAAATTATAACAACGTACCTTTATTGATAGCATCTTTATCAAAATATAGATCATCTTTGATACGAGAACTGCAGTCTTCTCCTCCCCAGAATCGGTCACAGACACACTTTATTTCATTGCTACAAACCTGCAGCCAAAAGCGCAGCACAGAGTAAAATCATAAAATGGATCTATTCCCATAAGTAGTATCTACAGTACAAGGACAGTCACAGATTTTGCCTGCAAAGTTTTCAAAATATTTTAAATATACAGCAAATTTTAATTTATATATTATAGATGTATTAAATCTATTATTATACTTTATATATAAAGGTGTGTAATATGTATTAAGTACATTCATTTATTTTAATGTAATATAAATTTAATAGAACCATTTATAAGTGCTTTGAGAGACTGAACCTCAACGATTACTCTTTTTTCCCCCCAAAATATGATGAAGTGGTTAATTTCAAATTAAAAGGGGAGTTCTAATGCTGTGTAAAAGACAAAAGACATTATGAGAGAACAACTCCTTTGATCTCAGCTCAGCCATAGGGAGCTGGACACTGTTTCAAACTGTGTGCAGGACAAGGGAACTTGCCAGGGCTGCGCAACAAGCAGAGAGGCTGCCACTAGCCAAGAGGACTCATTGCCCTCTTCTCTAGAGCAAAGTAACTCTCAGAATCCAACAACTTTATGAACCTTCTTGCCTGTTGACACAGTAAAGAGGGAATGAAAAAGAGCACCTGGAAGAATAGAGACCCAAGTTTCTCAGTTCATAATACCTTTATATTCTCCAGTACATTGCCTGAGGAAATATCAATCAAGTTAGCAGAAGTGATAGTGAAAGAATCAGTGGATAAATTTTTTGTAAAACTAATACATACTTACTATGACTCATTGTTTAAGATGCCTTGACTGCTACGCATTATGTTTATTTAAGTGCCTTCTCCCCTTTTCCTTTCCAAAAGCTCCTCCAGTAATAAGACTTCAAGAGTCACGCTGCTGGCTTCCTGAAAGGTCTAGCTATTATACTACACAAAGCCAGGTACTGAGCAAAAATGGAAAAAAGGATTAAGGAATACAGTAACATACACCGTGTCCTGAACAAATTTGGCTGTCTGTGGTGCCTGGGCAGGTACTGAAGTTGAAGGCCTTGGTGGGGAGGCAGCGATGCTCAAGGCACACCATGTTTGGCCCGCATGGTGTCCCGTTCTCCACATAGCCCAGGTCCGTCTCCTCATCAAGCTTCACATGGCCACCACTGCAAGACAACCAAAAGGATTCTGGAGACTTGTGCTGTGATTACATGGGACTGCTTGAGAAACCGGGCTTTGGACTGCTGCCTTCTGTCTGCATTATACAATGCCCAGGACCAGGAAAGAGTAAGTATTGGCTTATATATCTCACTGGCCCTAATATGAAACAAACCAAAACACAGTGTATCTATCTATGTCAAACAAATGTAATGGTGAAAATAAAGACCATTTTTCCTGTGTAAGAGCCAGTATTAGATAAAACACTGAATTTACTTGTACACGATTTCATTTCATCTAACAGTTGTGTGAAGCTGTGAGAACACACCAGGTCTATAAATGTGATATAGCTAACACATGGCAATGTATTAAGCTGCCAGTTAGCTTTTGCAGTGCAGGCATATGGCTAAGTATTTGAGTATATTAAGTACTTTACAAATATTAAAGAATGTAAAATTCAGAGGCCAGAGAAGAGCATTATGTCTCCACAGGCAAAATTAACTACTACATAGAGTGGACTGCAAAACAGCTGCATTCCCCACATGCAGTCAATTTCCTGAAGCTTAACAAAAGTTGAGCTGGAATAATGGTTATGTGTTAATAGACAAAAAAAAGTAATGGAAACAGTTGTTCTCCACTTAGGAATGAGAAAGCTGCTTCTCTGTGCAAGACGGATATTGATTGTCCCTGTTCTGTTCTCAGGATTTCCAATTACCTGCAATTGTAGACTTTTCCAAACTGCAGGATCGACGAAGTAATTTCACCATCAAGCTCTCCAAGTCTGGGCACACTGGATATATTGGAGCACAGAAGGTATCCACAAAGCACATCCCTGCATTGAGAGAATAAAGATACTCATGGAAAACAAAACGGACAATCAAAAAAGTGTGGTTTTCTTCACTTGCTTTTTAACATGTTTGTCATTCCTTGCTTTCCTCCTGCTGTTGGTAACTCCCATAAATAATGTCTTGTTTCCCAAGAAAATTATTCTCTTTTGAGCTTGGACTGGGAAAATAATATTTTTTATGATGTATTATCAAAAATGCTCTGAGTAATAGCAAGCAGGGAGCTGTCAAGAACAAACCACATCAAATCAATCAAAATATCCTATGAAGATACAATAACTGGCCCATATAGATCCGTAGATATCAGCTTTAAACAACTCTCATACGACATATGGAAGGGAACTAGAGACACCAAATTTCAGCTGCTGAAGGGACTTTACAACTCATATGCAGAGACTTGTGTGTGTCAGACAAGAAGGGTCTGACCTCTCCCATATTACTGAGTATTTTTTATTCTTGTAGTTGTAATGGAACAAAAGTAAGGTTATAAAATCTGCACAGAAAGGTTGAAAAAGACATTGGTTCACCTGTAGGCAGGACTAGAATTCAAATGGCATTGACAGAATGGAGAACTCATTTGAAACACCAGGGTGCAGTCTGACAAAGACTGGCAAAAGGTTCAGAAATAGGCAGAAATAATCAACTGCATAAATACAGAATGTGAAACACTGGTTTAGGCAGCATCTTGCAGGACACAGGAAAAATTACAATACAATGGAAATCAAACACAACTTGGCAATGCAATGGCACAGCATAGAAGATGAACACCATGCTGAGATGGGAAACCAGAGGCTGCCCTCCTCTGCACTGCTGAGCCTCACCAGGAGTACTAGGACCACTTTTGGTCTACGTGCTCCCAAAGCTCAGAGAGCTTCAGAATTTCCTGCACTAAGGTCTGCAAAAGAAGGCTTATTGAGCCTCTACATGCCAGATGAAGAACTGTATCAGAAACAAAAAAATCTCATACCAGTTGTTTTCCAAATGGATCAACTTACTGTTTATTGCACTGTATCCAAGAGTCCTTGTCTCTTCCACAGTTTCCTTTCTCAGTCCCTTCAATATTCAGCTTCTCATAGCAGTACTTGTCAGCAGCTGTCACTTCTAAAAACAGAGATAAATCTCTTCTAAGATGATGAAGACTTTGAAAAGCCAGGTCCTGGAAAACGGGGATGTGCTATTAAAGCAAGCAGAGCTTCCCAATCTGTGAACTGCAGTACCATGGTCTGCAGGTGGCCTGTGAAACTGCACAGCATTCTCAATGAAAAGATTTATGCTGGCACCATAGGACTGTTTTAAAATTTTGTTCAGACTGACCAGAGTTTATTGGTCTATAAGCCACTGAAATAAACCAATAAATATGAGTATATGCTCCCCAACTGGTTATTAATGAGAACTTAAACCTAAGACTTCAGAAAAATCACCATTAAGTTAACCAACACTAGAGAAAGAGCTGGAAAAGAGGATAGAAAGACAAAATGAGGAGGGAATAAGGGGAGTGGCATACAGTGCTAGCTGTTTTTAATATGTGTCTCCCATAATTTTTCTTAGCAGAGATAATCCTTCAAGCCACATGAATCACAACCAACTTAGAAGCAGTAACATTCACTCACTTTCACCCCAGATATATTTACACTGCCGGTCCCTGGTTTTACATCTTCCTCCAAAACAAATACCCTAGAAAGAAAGGATACAGAGAAAGTTTCAAATAACTTGATTTTCCAAAACATGTATTTGTTTAATGTACAGATTTATTACATGCGCTCTATTGAGGCAACTAGTATGTGATTCTACTTTCTGCTCATTTTAATGCTTAGCTCCAAAATATGACTAGTACCCAAAACTCAGGAATGTTAGCAGAACTGTCCCAGGCAACTTCCAAAGATCTTAAATCAAAATCTATAGAAAGCAATCTATAAAAGCAAAAGAACGTAAAACAAATCAAAGTGCTAATTACCTGCTGGTTATCACATGAATATCCATCCATTTTATGAATATTGGGAGAACACTACAGAAAGAGAAAATAACTAATAGATCACAGATCAGACAAGCATGGAAGCAAAGTATACAACAAAAGTATATGGAAAATTGTTTCAGTATCATGCTGGTTTTTTTCAGTATCAGCAGGTTTAATACAATTTTTACACACCTTACTATACAAAACGGTAACATTCATAGTGATTGAGAGACTACAGTAGGGTTTTTTCATCTCTTGCATAGAAAATACAAAAATCACCTGACTGGAATTTCCTGTGCAGTTCTCTGCAATATCACAGTCATTCACTGCTTCTCGGCACAAAACTCCTTTAGGTTCAAACTGAATAAAAAAAGGACAGAAAATTAATGTCTTGTTTTCTCCATATCTTGCCTTAAATGCAATGCCTCCTTAAAGTTCTGACTAAAATAAAACCAGAAAATATTCATGTGCTGACTGATGTGGTAAGACTTTCCTTCCCCTGGTGAAGACATTGCAACACTGAAGCCACTAGTCACTTACTGGTGCAAGCAGTACCACTTTCTGAGGCACCCCCACCCAAGTGCAGGGCTGAGCATGGTAATGCTTGCAGCACTACCTTCACCAGGTCATTGCACCTTTTTGTGGATATTTTATTCTTTATAAAACAGGGAGAGTGATCCTGATCTTCTCTCTAGGGATTAAGAACACTGCAAAGCTCCAGGTATAACACTATGGTTATTACAGTGCTCTGCTACTGCTGTAAAACAGAAATTAGTAATAAATGTATTGAATTCTGTACAGTTTGACGCCACAATGAAATGTACTAGTGACCTGACATAGGCATTTTGGTTAAAGACTTCTGCGCTCAGTTTCAAGACCTGTAACAGCTGGAAGACGTCCCATTAGTGGCAATTAGTGCTTCTGGTCATGTGCATACTACAGACTCCTTAATTTTCCCCTGAAACGTTTCTTAAGACTAATACCCAGTTCATCTTGCAGCTCTGAGACTTTTTTCCTGAATCTGCATGCACATACATTTTTTGAGGGACAACTGCTAATTCCACAGCTGGTGTGAATGGGCACACATCAGTGGAAGAGCTAGAATGTGGTACTTTCTCAGCCTTCAGCTTATCTTTTTCCTACCAGGCTCTGCAAAAATGCAGACAGACAGGAATCTTGTCAGAGACACTACAGGATGCTGGGATGTACCACTCACCAAGTTTTGCTTGCAAGTCCCTCCTTCACTCCTGCTTTCAGGCAGGGTATTACAAGAGAAGGTAACCCCAAGTTTGGGAACTGTTATAAATGGTCTTTTGAGTTGTCCTGATTAACACCTCCTACGGACATGTTTTGCAAAATTCTGCCTTTCTCTTCATTGGCTCACCCTCACCATTCTCTATGTTGATAAACCCTTGCTTGTCTCATTGCAAAAATAATGTAGATACACAGAAGATTTTTTTTGTTCTCATAGTCTTTAACATGGTGCCTGTGTGACTTGGATGCTTGAACAAAATTCACTCACACTGGCAATCTGCTAATTTTTTTACATCACATTGAAAAAAAGGAATGTGCTTAGGGAAATGTGATCTGTTCCAGCATAATCTGTGCTTTTTCTTTTTTTAACATCAGTATGAGTACAAAGTCAAGAATGTGGTCCACAGTTATTACTAATGTTCCTCCAAAGGAAATGAAACCCTCATAATATGTTCACAGACAAAGATAAAAATATCACACATAGTACACCACAGTTTTAATAACATTAATAATAATTATCATTACTACTAAATGAGTATAAACAACTATCTGAAGTCATATTTAGTCAGGCTCCCTACAGCCAAGATCTGGCTAAACCTCCTTTAACTACCTACTGAGAAATTTGGGGCTATTCAGCCTGAAGAAGAGAAGGCTGCGTGGAGACCTTATAGCAGCCTTCCAATATCTGAAGGGGGCCTACAAGGGTGCTGGGGAGGGACTCTTCATTAGGGACTCTAGTGCTAGGACAATGGGTAATGGCTTTAAACTTAAACAGGGGAACTTTAGGTTAGATATAAGGAAGAAGTTCTTCACATTGAGGGTGGTGAGGCACTGGAATAGGTTGCCCAAGGAAGTTGTGAATGCTCCAACCCTGGAGGTGTTCAAGGCCAGGTTGGACAGAGCCTTGGGCGACATAGTTTAGTGTGTGGTGTCCCTGCTCATGGCAGGGGGGTTGGAACTAGATGATCTTAAGGTCCTTTCCAACCCTAACTATTATATGATTCTATGATTCTGTATCAGGGAGAATACCTTTACTAAATGGGATTTCAGTCAGTCCAAACATAAGGAGACACAGGCAGACCCAACAAACTCAGTCAGGTGTCTTTTATCTAGATGAACACTTTTGAACAATCCTGCTAACTGATTTTTAGGTTTTGGTTTTGTTTTTTTTACTATATCCTGCTCTCAGGCACTCCGTGGTATGATTTTTCCATTCAGTATCATGGAGCAAATCCAGATCAACAAGGCACTGGGAGCAGCATATGGGTAAGGAGGTGCATGTTTAAACAAGGACATGTAATGAAACCTTGTGGAACTCCAACCTGATTCAAACTTGTCTGAAACTGGAAGGCTTTAATTCACCTCTGCATTTGATCACAGTCCCTGCCCCAAGAACCCAAGCCTGAAAGACAGAGAATAGCCCCAGACAAACCAGTTTTCAGCCCATTTTAAAGGGTAAGCTTTCAGAAAAGTATCACAAGATATGTGAGGAAAATGACATGTGCTGTGGTGTCTGTAGCCACCTAGATGCATTCCCGGCAGGACGCTGCAGTGAAGGTCACTGCCCTTACCCGGCACTTCCGACAGCAAAGCCCATTGCTGCACTGGGAGCCTGCCGTTAGGGTGCAAGTATTGCAGCACTCTCCTCCTTCACTGGCACACTCCTGAGGAACACACACACTTATAACAGAATACATGGGAAAAGCAGATGAACCCCATTCTTGTCTTAGCATGCTACCCAAACAGATTTTTAACCAGGCTTCTAGGCCTCTTGGAGGCAGAAGGCTGCACGTACTGTGGGGCACGAAGCTGCTGTTTCCTATGCAATATAGGAAATAATTTTTCTAACTTCACAGTGTCAATCATGAAATACTGACATGTTAGCACTGACCAGAGTCATGTTCCCATCTAGGAAAATACTTTCTTTTACATCTCTTAAGGCCTGATTCGGCACAGGTAGCTATTACTATTACTCTTCAGTATTTATTTTGCGGTGAGGCACTGGAACAGGCTGTGCAAGGAAGTTGTGCCTGCCCCATCCCTGGCAGTGTTCAAGGCCAGACTGGACTGGACCTTGAGCAACCTGGTCTAATGGCAGGTGTCCCTCCCCATGGCAGAGGCGTTGGAACTAGATGAGGTCCTTTCCACCCCAAACCATTCTATGATTCTATGATTCATTCTGTGTGGTGATCAAATAAAAAACCTGTCCCACATTTTGTTAAATACTCTGGAAAAAGGTAAGAAATGACAAATCCTTTGGCACAGAATCTTAACATTAATTGTCTTCCCCCACATAATATTAATAGTAGTGATGGGCAGCACTAAGTCCTAGAGAATCTAGTTGCTAATTTAAAGTAGACTGCACTTACCGCTATTGTCCCACAGTCACACTCTTCTCCATCTTCCACAAAGCCATTGCCACATTCTGGAGGATCCAGAAGCTGTGGGGCAAAATCAGAAATCAAAGGGCATGCCTCTCCTAAGGGAATTGTTGTCATACTTACTGTGTAAAACATGGTTTTTCAGTTAACATTCCAACTTAATTAACTGAAAAACAGTTAATTAAAACCCACAACTCAGAGAGAAACAGACTGGAAACACCACAAATGAAATGTGCAGAGAATGTACAATGCTGAGAATTAATTCAGCAATACTGCCAAGTCACATGGTGTCTTCTGTGCATGAGTGCCATTTTTACAGCAGATTTAGTTTGAGTGGAAGTCACAAAACAAAGGGCACAACAATGAAGGGAAAAAAACAATATGACATTTTCATTCCTTCACAGGGGTTGCAATGCCTGCTGCTCTGGAATTCAAGTGAGGAAGACTGTGTCTCAGGTTGAAGCTTGTATTATGACTTCAGAAAGAACAGCCATTAAAAAATTGTCCTTTGGTAGCATGTGGCTCAAAAATGCAGGGAAAGGGGAGAGGCTAGGTTTCTTTATCAGTTTGTTCTGTAGTCAGATGCTTTTTTCTTCCCTTTTTCTCTACCACAGTTGAGAACTTTCAGCAGTTTTCCATAAGCATGTGTCACAGGCAGATGAGAAAGCATAGCTGGTGAGGCTTCCTCCCTTTCCCTTCAGCCTCCCCACTAAACTGTAACTTAAAATGTCTACATCTGTACATTTGTAGAAGTATTTTCCTTTCCCAGATGCATTTTTTGCATAGGATCCATGCTATGTTCTTTTCTAATGGACTCTTTTACTCTGTTCTTTCTGGTTTTGTTGTTTCCCTTTTTCCTAAAATTTCTAAAGGTAATCCTTCAAAAGGAAAAGAAAATGTTTCATTTCCTTTGGGCATAAGAAAACTTGAGATTAGCTTTTACTACACAAATGAGAAGACATGAAAGTGTGTCATCAAGACTAAAATTTTGTAAATTTTCCTCCTAGTTCTCCAGTTAAAATAGGATTGTTCTAGAAATCACTCTGCTTATGAGCCATCTGCACAAGTACATCACTCGTGGTGTACTGTTTCCCTCTGGCTGCTGCCTTTCTGTCAGTATCCCACAGGAGGGAGCATCACCCCATGTACTTCACTGTGTCACTAACCAGCCTGAGGCTTGTGGCATAGGCTGATATGCTATTATTAGATCCCCTATTGAAATGGAAATTTAACTGCAGCATGAAATGCATGTGTAGAATTTAACATTAAATGTAAGAAAGCAATTATCTTTAAGAATTATTACAGAGTTGTTAAAGCTGCTTGCTTCCTACGTATTTTTCTAGGCATCTTAACTTCTTCAGTGCCTCTAGGCACACTGCACAATACAAATAGATGGAAGTAACAGAGCATCCTGCCTTACAACATTGGGCCCATTTGCTGCAATACATAGGGACAGCTAAATATGAAATAGAAGAAAAAAAAAACCCAACATTAATGGCAAATTGGATAACTTTCCCCCAAAAGTCATATAATTGATCCATTCATTTGAAAAAAGCATATGCTTAATCTGCTCCAGCAGTTACTGATGTAATTTTCAGGAACACAGCTGATCTTACAGTGGAGCACTGATGAATGCTGCACCTTGTCATGTCAGTTTTCCTTTATCTCGTATTTCTCGGAAAGGAAAAACAAGTTTGTGTTTCACTACTCTTGCTAGGACAAACATGTCTTTGACAGCCTTGTGAATTAGACAGACATCCACTGACAATAACTTTAAACCAACCCAAACAACAATACATAAAAGAGTCTAAATCACCCTGGCTTCCACATCTAACTTTCACATTTCCACACGCCATTAGAGGAAATTGGAAATGCTGCCAATCTAAACTGAGATTAGAGTAATTGTTTTTTCCCAAGTGACAGATGTGTAGAGGAACATAATCACTAAAACAAACTCAAGTAAGACACATTACACCATGGAAAGAGTTTACTCAGCAAAGAAATAAACCCACCAGTACTCCTCTCCACCTCTAATGAGATGGGAAAAAGCAAACTTCTAAAACACAGGTGCATTTTAAAGAATGACAAATCTGTCATGAACCAGGACAGAAATCTTACATCTTATTAATGAATTACAGTGCTTTCTCTCCACTTTTAATAGTACATTCTTCCACAAAAATGAGACCTTTGAGAGATAAGAAGACTCAGCTTATCCAGATTTGATGCTTTCTCTTCTCCTCTCTAATATTTATTGAAATTCTGTGGTTGTCAGAAGATGCACTTTTTCTCAGCCACTCCAGAATAAATGTGCATCACTCCAGAAATTACTTTCTCTTTTACATATGTGACCACCTCAGCTATCAGCTCTTTTTTACACACTGACTGCCTGTCTGCCTTGGCCTCCTTCCTTTGCTTGAAGAAGGACTGACATTAAATAGAGTATAACACTAATTATATACAGAAAGAGTCAAGATCATTTTTCTGATTACACTTGAACACGTGCTTCTGTAAATGGTGCAGGAAGGGAGTGGAACCCTGCTGCAAATCCTCCATTGTAGAAGCACTTATATCTTGGCTGGAGTTTCTTTAGCCTTGTTTTTTACTTTCCTCCCTTAAATGTCTCAGTCAATCACTTCATAGTCTTTTATCTTTCACATGAATATGCCTGTTTAGCAAGCCAAAACTGAGACAATAGAAGCAAAGAAAAGGCAAATGCTATATATCTCAAGAGATACTCCCCACTTCTAATTTTCAAGACTCAATAGGGCAAGACATCTGATTTCATATTTTAGAGGCAAATTTGGAGGGGATGTGTCAGTCATTTAAGTGGGTGCCAGTGTTTTTGGAGCTCCCTGTCCCCAGGCTTTTAGGGAGGTAATGCACCCTGCCAAATAAGGCAAGGTACAGTGGCATTGAGGACAAGGGTCCAGCAGGGATTCACCAGTCTTCCTTTTCTGGGGGGCTACCCAGCACAAGGCAAGGCTGTGCAGAGCCACATAGACTGGTCTGGAAGTAGCCAATGCAGGACTAAGACGTTCCAAGAAATTCTCACTAGATAGATACATTTCTCTCTCAGCAGACACAGTTGAGGGGATGACAGTGACAAGGACCATGTGGGCAGCACCTAGGGAATGAAGGAGTGTGGCAAGTGCCCAGCAGGCACAGGGTCTCCTAGTGTCTGTCCCCTGCTCCTCAGGGCTGTCTCTCCTGCTCTGCCTCTTCCAGCTTTACAAAAACGAGTCCCAGTTTTCAAACTCTATTCTTCCTCCTCCAAACAGGGAGAGTATCACAACCACTGGTAACTGCTGGTGTCTGCAAAGCTGCTGGCCTGCACAGTACTGCACCCCCTGCAGAGGCTCTAGGAGCCTTTGCTTCATCTTGGGACAGATGTGAAATAAAAGCAATCTTACTTCAGCTTCCAGAGATTCCTGCCAAAAGACATGAGTTCAACTTAAATTAACTGTGCAAAAGTTTACCAAGACACTTGAAACCTCATCAAATAAATTCAGCAACATCTTGTATCTTCAATATTCAGAACAAATTGCCTGAGGGATTGTTCTAGATCAAAGCCTGTGAGAACTCTATTGAACATGAAACCGCTTATTAAAAAAATATTTAAATATAATTTCCAAGCTACTATGAACTAGAATAAGCTACTTTTACTCATATGTCACCAGGAAATTTAGAGAGAACAAGAAATATCAAAATTACAGATGTTATTTTTTTCTAACATTACCATTTTAATTCTTCCTGGTTTCACCTATATTAGAAATAGAATAGAAGTAAGATAATACTTACTTTGGTTGGTTTATTGAAAAGGCAGGCTCCACCTCCATTGTTTAAAAATTCATGATACTCTTCAATATCACACTTGGAGAACTTGCTTGGAAGATAATACCTGAACAGAAATAAGGTAGCAGGATTACTTTCTATAGTGCTTTTTACACTACACTCCCTTTTTCTTTTTTTTTTTCCAAAATAGGAGGAGAAATATAATGTTATACTATAGAAAATGTACAAAACCACACTGTTCAGAACCAGAGTGACTATCTGCCTGTAACTCTTTCTAATTCCTAAATCATTTTACTAAATAAGAACTTTCAGCAATGACGCAGAGCTCATAGAAAGTGAGAGGTCTAAAACATTTCACTAAGTTGTTTCATGCCAAATAGCACAAATCTTATTACACAGTCTGTAGTTCTCACGAACATGACCTGTTCCACTAACGGGCCTGATCTCACTTATTTCTTCCTATACATACTGCAGAAAACAAAGATTACTCATAGTTAATTTCCCTCCTAGATGAAATTGCTCTCCTGACCCACAGAATTTTTATATAATATATATGGCATTTAAAAACATGCTTCTAACAAACGTCAGATAACATTTTGGTTTCCCTCTCTCATGTGCCCCCCTGAATAAATTTCATTCAAGTACAGAGAGCTAGCCTAAAGCATAGTATACCGCCTAAAAGCAATATCATGCAGAGAATCTTTTCATGAATCCTTTCCACAGGGAAAGATTTTTTCCCAAAGTATCTTAAGTGATCTTTATATTTAGGTTCTTAGTCATGAAAGTATTTATGCTTCAAGCAGATTTTGGTGTTTCACGGGCTTTCCTGTATCAGCTCATCACTGAATAAGAAAATATTAGCAGAAATGCCATACAAAATAACCCTGCATTCCAGGGAGTGATGGCTTGCAAAACATAATCAGCCTTTTCCATCTATAGCGTTTATGATTTAGGTCTGAAGACTACAGAGATTGTGGGATTTACCAACCTTCATCAAAAAGCTAGGTACCTATACCTAATAATTTGAAAGGTTTGGACTTTAGAATTTAAAGAAAGACCATTAGAGAAGGAATCACTTTTACAAGAAGAAAAAATGCTTCTAAGATTGTTTTTTTAACAAACCAAAAATTAGAAAAATCCTACCTAGTATGTTTTTAGGTACACAAGGTGAAAAAGGAACAAATTCACACTTCCAAAGAGCTTTGAATGGAATATTCCTCTTGGTTCAAAATTGTTCTGACAACCGAGCTATTGCAGGTTAGTTTGAAATGAATGTAAATATTTGGATCACCATCTATATCTAAAACTAGACTATAGTTTAATTCATACACATGATGAAAGACAGGCGATAGGAAGAATTAAGATCTGAACAGATACATTAGAAAGCATCAAATTTCATCTAGCATCTAAAATTTCCTGATTCACTAGTCATTAGATAAAATCTCTCCAGTGACATTAAATGTGGGTATAAGCATATTCAACCTCCAATGGGTGCAGTTTTTCTATCATTACACAAACTGGGGTATAAGAAAGAATAGATAGAAGCTCCTGCTTCTTTGCAATGACCTGGTTTGGCTGTTGAGCCCTGTGCTTTGTGAGCTAAACCAGCAGTCACCAAAAATCCTCACATATACTCTCATTAACTCACTTATTCTCACATTTCTTTGAAAGTGTCTTTTCTACATATGTTGTACAGCCAATATCTTACTTTCTGAAAAAAAATAAAAAATAAAAAGATTCACAGAAAATACTGTGCTGAACCACAACAGGCAAAAGTTTTCACACCTTTCCTTTACGTCATTATATGAAGGACATGATTTTCCTCTAGTGCAATGCCTTACCCCATGTCTCCCATTATGCATCCAGACCACGTGTCCTCACACTTACACTCACCTGACAACAACACAAAAAAAAAAAAAAAAAAACAAAAAACATTTTGAGTCCAAAATAATATATGTATTATCACAAAACCTGTAGTCAATTCCATTTCATATTTAAATACAAGGTGAAAAGAATAATTTGCTGGTTTAATGCACACCTTAGTTTAAGTGTATCAGTGCATGCTGAGAACTTCCTTTCAAAAACTATCCATGATTCTGTGCAATTTGAATATATGTCCCATTTTTCTTTCCTTCTTTTAAAGTGAAGTTAGGGAAACTGCAGTGTCAGCCTCCAGCACATGTAAATTATGAGTCAGCTCTCCTGCCTTCTCCTGTGTCATGATATTCAACACCCGAATTTTCAGAGTAAAAAAAAATAAAAGAAGAATCATTTTAAGCCTTCTTCTATTTTTTTAATTCTTTTCTTTAACTATACTAATGTGACTGAGGAAGTCTTTGCTTGGAAAAAGACAACCAAACCAGTAATGCATACAAAAATGCATAAAATGGTCAGTAAACACAAGCCAGTAGAGTGGGATCTAGCAGCTTCTTCCTCCTTCCTCTCTCCCTTCCCCAGGCAACCCCTGAGCAGGCAGAGGGCAACCCTCCCTTCTGCCCTGCCTGGGACTGATTTCCTCTTATCTCAGCCCTCTGCTATCAAAACTGTGTCTTGTGTCTATTTCTCTATGTATGCTTTGCACATGTACTTTCTCTTCCTGCAATTTGTAATACATAAACATCAGTTCATTGCTTCCACTTTAAAAGTACAATTTAAAGGAAACAAGACGCTGTTCAGCAGTTGCATTCTCCTCTCTCCCCACCCCTCAGCCATAAGAAAGGGAATTGCCATTATTATCATTTTCACTTTTGTCCTGCCCCTATATCAGGTTAATAATAAGCAGCTGGAAAATGAATACTGAACATGTCAGTAACATAGAGCATCCTTCCTACATCCCTACAATAGTCTTCAAAATAAAACTACATGAACTGCAAAAAACCTTTACATGCAGATGTATCTCTGTATTATATACTGTCTTTATATAACACCTGAAAACAAAATCTACCTAAGCAAAGTTCTATTACTTAATATAACTCATTTTTTAATGTAAGCCACATAAGTACACATGATCCAATAACTAAACACTCCATCATCTATTGCTTCAGAACTGTATTATTATTATTTTAATTGTATCAAGCTAGGACTTTATATAACATGGAAGCAGGCAGGGTAAGGTCCTTGTTGGGGTGGGGAGGTAGAGATCTGAATTAAAACATTTCATATAAATAGGGGTTACTAAGAAGTTGAATACCAAGGTTATAGCAGAGAAATGGCAGCAGTATCGTGGCAAATACAGGAGATTTTGGTAATCTACCAGAGGAACAGGAGATTTGAGTAATTTACAAGAGAAATTCAATCAAGGTCAACAGGGAAAAAGCTATGTTGTCAAAACCATCTTGTGTAACAGGACTGAGGTGGCTCCTCATGCCCAGGTCTAACACTGTATATTTCTACCATTGCACAGTAAGACAGCAGCCATTCAGTCTGTGGGTGTGACATCCCTCTCCCTGAAATGAATGGAAGTGGCAGACACCTTTATGATTTATTTTTAACGAAATGCTGACACCAGTGCTGCCAGCAATTATGGACAGGGGGATATCACAGCTTTTAAATAGAGGAAAATTAATGATACATCATTTCCTCCTTATGTTATTACACTAAAAACTAAAATACTCCATCATTACGAGAAACATGGGGAAAAATACCTATCAGAGAGATAGTGACAAGATCTTTCACCTTTTAAGATTTTTCCCTTGAGAATGCGTGAAAAAGCCAAACAACCTTACCACTTATAGTTTTTCTTCTGTCTGAGAAAATGCCAATGTTTTGGGCCAAGGTCTGAGCCAGGGTAACTGCCATTAAGTCTGGCTTTCCAAACTGAAAGAAAGAAACAAGGTAGGAAGAGTCATCATATGTAAGTATCTCAGACACAAAGTAAAGCTTTTCTCATTTCAAGGCAACTTTTATCAAACAAAATCAGAAGCACAGAGTTCTTACTTCAGAGCAGCCAGGTAATGAACAAGTGAGGAAAACTAAACGCTGGCTGAAGGACAAGTTAAGTACGAGAAAGTCTGTTTGCTTCTTGCCATTGTGACTCTAAGTATGAATGACAGGGTATTGCAGAATCTGCTGGAAAAAAAGTGTATTTGAATCCATATCTGAATTTATTCACTTATCACTCTTTGTTGAGATATTGCTTCTATAGAGATATCCCTGAACTAAAACTGCATCAGCAAAGCAGAAGCAAGGTATTTTGAGGAACATGTCTGCGCTGACAAATTCCGTGCAGATAAGTTTCCACCACTTTTTGCTCATGCCACTATCCTCACCTACCTCATTCACACCTCCACCTTTAAGCAAGGAGCAGATTCCACCAGTGTGGGCTACACCACTTCGACTGCTCTGAAATCGACTCCCCCTTTAAGAAAAGAAAAAAAAAAAAAAGTTTACCCTGCTCAGTCCATGAGGCTTGCACCTATCCATCCCAGTATTTACCCTTCTGATTTGCAAATGCTGGCTGCCATCATTACACTGCAAACTATGCAAAATAAAATGGGAAAAACAGATAACTACTCGCAAACCTCACTTGTCAAACTATCTCCAGCAAAGTTTTATTATCTTCCCTCCTCCTTCTTAGACTACCTAATATAAGAAAGCATAGAAGAAGGGGACTGTTTTGCCAGACCACCTGAATCTCACCTGCTTTTTGTTCATTGATATACTACTGCAGCAAGTGACTTCTGCTGGCATGTGCTACAGGCAGAGTGCAGGAGAGGCAACCACGTTGCCAGTGCATGGGAGACCAGTAAAAAGACACGTGTCTAGTTGGGCAGTGCTGATGTGGTAAAACTCAAAGGAGATGCATTAGCAGCTCACTGATGCAGAGGTAGGTGAAAATTCCCTGGAACTGCAGCCAATCTCATCCAAGGGACAGATGCAGTCTAAGCCTAAATCTAATCGTCTCTTTGGTGCTGACCACAGCAGCATGAATGAACTGCCGGTTACTGGAGATAAATTATACTCTGCTCCACTTCAGAGTACCGATCCATCTGAGCTGAGGCAAATTGGTTTGTCGGGTTTTTGGTTGGTTTGGGTTTTTTTTTTTTTTCAGAAGAAACCAGGAAAACATCAAGAAACAATACAATGGCCTAACTGCGCTGAAGGTGGAAGTTCATATTTAACTACTGTATCATCACACTGGCCAACCTCACCTCCCAGCTCAGCCATGTCTCACTCACAGACACCATTTCAGAAATTTTTATTTCTAAATAATAACACCACTGGTGGTAGTGTTACGGATAGCACTGGAATTAGCATTACAGTGGCATTCAGAGTCCCAGTCACAGGGGAAATAGGGCCCTCTTGGTCCTAGCAAATCCACAAACATTCATAAGAACAAGACTCAAGACTTCCCCCAAAGACCTTACACCAGAGAAGAATCAGAAAGCATATGAGAAAACCTGATTCCCATTTTACAGATGAAGAACTGAGGCACAGAGAAACCAAAATTTGCAAGCACCACTTGCAGATCTTACTAGTTCTGTTCATGGCAGAAGTCAAGGACGTTGATTAAGCATGTGCAAAAATGCTGGGACGGTGTATAGTGGGGTTGAGTATCCTGGCACCCTACCTGAGTCATGTGAATGTGAGGTGTTTAGGTTAAGTTTATTCATATAGGCTCCTACAACAGTCCACAGAGCAGCGGAGAGGGATAAGAATTTCCACAGAGCAATTCATCTAGCCTGACTTATGTGGATCAAAAATCTCAGCCACAAACCTCTCCTCTGCTTTTGTAGACATGTTTCATATAATCAGAATAATTATATAAATCATATACATATCTTATATCAATCTTATTTCCAAAACAATTAATATATTTAGAGAAAATAACATTCCTCCCAGCTTATTCTTCTTACAACACATGTCTCTCTAGAGAACAAAATACTCTGAGGATCTGAAACACTTCACCAATCCTGCATCATGCCGGTCATTCAAAAGAGTAAAGCAGGCCATAGTGCTTTTTAAGAAGGAAACCTCATTGGATTCAAAACTAACATTCTATTTTTAAATAATACAACAGGACTGTCCGTGCCCTACTGCCAAAGAAGCCAGCCTCTGACATGGATCCATGCATAACCTTCCAGATAGCTGCGCTTGTGAAGTAGGTAATTGCACAGAATAACCAAGGATTACAGTGCATGCAGCTTGGCCTAGTACGTTAAAACTGAGTCAAATCTCTAGTTGCACTGGTAGACAGTTTGTGCATTAACTTCTCCCCACCTCCCGATCAGAAACATTATTTTCTGAATTACTGTGGATTACACAGACAACAGAAAGTAGATGTATAAGCCATTTGTGACAAGCAACCCCCAAGAAAGAAAAAAACCCCAATAATAAAACATCATACGAGGTTACGTACGAAAAAAGGTGAACTGCGTCACTTTTCTCTCTGATAAAATCCCTCCTATATTTCATAAACTCACGTAGGGTCACCAAGGGGTTTTCAGATATGGTGAACTTGTTATCAGTAGCCCAGGTTTCCATGGCAACCAATACTATCCTGGTGTTAAGTTGTTCCTTATATATCTAGTACATTAACAGAATGAACAAATATATTATGTCAAACAAAATAAAGGTGAGGTGTACCCCTTTTTTATAATAGCTTGCATTTTTACATAACTAAATATTTAGCTTGTTCTAGCACAGTTTAGTTTCTCCTAGGTGATTTTATTTCCCTTAAAACCAACAAACAGACATGCAAACAAAGTAAAATCTGAATTTTAGGCATAATTCTTCAATCAGCTCTCTCAGACTACAAAAAGAGCCCATGCAGGTCCTACACAGGCAGAGTTACATAAAAGGGAGATTGGATTTTTGACAAATTATTACAGAATCAATCCAACTAGTTCAAAGATTTGGAATTAATGGGTCTTTTATAACATCCAGCTCACCGCAGTTACACACGAGGGCTCTCTTATACCAAACAGTCATCTATAAAACCAGTTTTCACTGTAATACACCTCTGTAGGAGTATTTAACCTCATGCTAGCTGAATCACAAGAAAAGGGCTATCCTTTCAATGACAGGGGTTAACACTCCACACCAAGTACTTTCAAGAGCAGGAACCTCTTTTTTTAGTAATATTGTCCTGGGGTAAGGTACAAAAGCCAGCGGCTCATCTGATTTAGTCACAAATATAATTTTAATCACACATACAATCCACATAATCACCTGTACGTCCCTATTCTAACTCTTTTACTCAAATGCACTTTTTCTGGAGAAATCTGAATGCCTTCTAATTTCAAACTGCCTTTTGCAGGATACTTAAATCTTTGAAGACACAAAAAATCTCTAGTGATTTATGTTAGACAAAGGCCTTACAGGTGTCTGACTTTCTAGATGAAAATTTGTGATTCCATGTATGTTATTATTAGGTATACCATGAACTGACAGGTCCTGCATCTGACAGCAGGAGAAGCATATGACTTATCTGTCATGTAAAAGAACATTTAGTTGGGTGATACTTACTAAATCTGCCATGTTCACAACCGATTTAGCATAGCTGTTTGTATGTCCGACTGACAAGCGGTGCTTTTTACACTGCAAAACAAACACAGAAAAGTTACATAGAGAGACTTCACAAAACATAAACTCCATTTCCAAAAAAGCCCAAAGTAAAAAGCAACTACACCAACAGTAAAACTCCTGTACAAGGTTTGGTCTCCTGTGCTGAATGTAATGTTAATGAGCAATAGTAGAAAATTGTTTAGGAGTGTACATATACTAATACACTTTACAACAGCTGTTGTGAGGATCTATTAATTCCTCTTTGGAAAGTACTCTA
This sequence comes from Nestor notabilis, assembly GCF_000696875.1. NCBI lineage: Eukaryota > Metazoa > Chordata > Aves > Psittaciformes > Psittacidae > Nestor > Nestor notabilis. Next base: position 86,591 of record NW_009926042.1, on the reverse strand, counting down.
AGATCCTTACTGATAAATGCTATAGAAACAGGAACATACTGTTACCATTTTCATTATCCTTATTATTGACAATTTTAAAGTTAATTCCAAATGCCAATATGGAAATTAGCAACACAACTTCCATAGTTGAGATTCCTTTGGAGGTGTTACCCCGAGAGTGCCTCCACCCATATTTTAACCTATCAGACTTCCTATTTTATTCCAGTTCTCTCTCTTAAGCCATTATCTGTATTTCTTCATGTACAATTTCACATCCCCATAATGCCACGGTAACTGGTTAATATCACTTTAGCAATCAGACTGCAATGGCACCTTTAGTGAAGTCTGTAATGCAGTGCTATAAAGCTGACACTGAAGATAGCTGTCCAGGTACTCCTATCTGCAGGGAAAAACACTTATATATGAGCACCATGGGTATGAAAGTCACAAGTATCTTAGCAGAATTTAGGCCAAGATATTCAGAAACTATTAACCATCTTGTGCCCCATGATGCTTGATTTTGGATTGAAAGTTTTCCGTATTTTCTGGAAGTTAGAATCTTTAAGCAGGCATGAAGAAGTGCCCACCAACTAGAGGATAGGAAAGGCATGCATTCAAACAGGAATGGGGGAAATAGCACCAAAAATTAGTACGATACACTTACTAAAAAAAAAAAAAAATACAGAAGGACAGGACTGTGAAGATAAAAATGGCAGAAAGGATTAAATGAAAAAGCTACAAAATACAGAGATAATTAGGCATGGGAACGAAGAAAAGTAAGTATAGTACTCAAGTCTCTATTTGCAACTAAAACCTCAAACTTTAGGATGCTTAGAGATTCTGGAGGCCTACTGAAATGATCTCAGTATACTAGTTTATAAGACCATTTAAGTGTTTGAGTTTCAAAAGCTTTATTCTCCGACTAGAAGCAATGGTCAGACAAACAGCTGAGAAGAGCAGACAGAAGAGTACCACAGCCCTTGCTGCGCTCAGTGGCCATACAGGGCTGGCAACACACAGACGGCTCTATGAACCAGAGGAAGCTCAAGGTTCATTGCTCCCTTTGGAAGTGCCAGGGAAGGCTGAACAATGAAAATGGCTGTGACTCTGCAGAGTGTCAGCCCCACGCTGAGTGCACCCAGATAGCTACATCGACTACACGCACAGACAGTAACCCAAATGCTAGCCCAGTCCAAGGAGAAAGCAGGGAGACCAGAGTATATGAAACTTCCTTTGTCCAGGAGAAAATTATTCATCTTCTTTGACCATGGATGTTCATTGGCATTTGCTTCAGGGAATAAACTCATAGATGGACTGACTCCCACAGTGCCTATAATTAACCAAAATTAGGAAACATTTTCCTTGGGAGGAATCAGCCCAGACAGGTAAGGTCCCAAGGGGAATGTTGTGGCTTCAGGTCTTCAGGATGAAACACAACGACACTGATTTAGTGAATTCTGCATCCAGTATTCAAAATATTTAATCCAAGAATTTATTGCTATGCTCACCAAACTGAGCTAATGGAGCAGTACCCTGTCCAAGGACAGTGGCACATTCCTTGGTACACTCTGACATTTTTGCCAATTTGGGTATTGCTTGAGAGAAGCTGCACATAACAGAAAGGGTAGATAAAATGTATAGATATATTTTGATTTTAAAGCCATATAGGACCATAAAGTCAATTAATGTCACCAGTTGAAGTGGCATCACCAGTCTGAACTTTATGCAGTTACTTCAAGATCGAATCCTATTGCTTGTGTTTGACATCACCACATCTTCCCGAAATATACTGTCTGGATTTGAAGACTGAAAGTGACAGAGAATTCACCATATCCTTTGATATTCCTTTCATTAATTATTAATAATCTTCACTGACATAAATCTGTGACTTTTCCCACTTGAATGAGCCTGGTTTTTCTTCAATACACTAATCTTTATTATGTCTCTTTCCACTACATTAAAGAGCCTGTTTATGTTTTCCCAGAGAAAGCATAGAAGCTTAACAAAATAATTTTCTCTACATTGATTTGGACATATCAAAAAAATCTAGTCACTATTAATCTCCCATTGTGAACAGCTGCTGCACAATTGCAGTAACTGCACTATTGATTGCTGAGTGGCTATAGCTAAGATAAGTGCCCAAGAAAGCCAGACAGAAAATCATCAGCTTAAGTCACACTGATATTAGTTACTTTATGACACAAAGCTTTAATTTATGACCCTTCTTTCTCATACTCAGGCCTGGTTGCATTCTTGGTGAAATTACCTTGCCAAAATTCAGAAGCAACTTCATCAATCATTAATGAAACAATACTCTCTTCTCTAAAGGGTATACTGAATTTATTCTGGCCATACATTGTTCTGTATTGTTATCCTTTATGGAGCAATTAAGACAAATTGATGTTAATGATAATTGAAAGATGTTTAAGTGTGTCAGTCTTACCATTAGATGATCATTTACAATCATCAACTCAATGTATTTTGTTTCCTCTTCAACTTTACGTGGAATCCGACGAACCTACAGAAAGAGTAAAAGTGTAAGAGAGTGTACAGAAGTGAGTGTACAGAGAGAATATAACTGGTACCTAGAAATGGCTTCAGAAACCAAACTTCTCATGCACACATTTTTTCTACTGTCTCAATTTTGGTCCCAGATACTGATGAAACTTCTGGTGCTTAGGACATTTCTATGGCCTTAAGCAATGAAATCAAGTATCTAATCCCAAATTTAGGGTTTTTTTCAAAGAAAGAGAATCCCCAGTGAGGCCAGTAAATAGCTTGTGCCAGCTATATTTTTTTTTTTTCCACAGAGAAAGGGAACCCTCTTGAATTATTTATGAAAAAACTGTCTAACAATTCTATTATTTATTCGCACACTGCTCGAATGCAGCACTCACCTCTGTGTACTGCTTGCTTTGCATTTAGAAACATTTATGACTGAGCTTCTTCATGATGACCTTTTTTAACTGGGTTTTCTGGGAGAGTTACTATGCCATTATAACTTAAAAATGCAGAGTAATGCCCAGTTTCTAGAAAGACAGCAAACTTCCTGATATAAAGACAGACCCTCAAGAATGACTTCTAGAATGCTCCAATGTCTTTCTCACTTTTCTTTTGCCTCTGTGAGGCTTGTATTAGTTAGTGATTTTAAAGTCATCTTCCCCTCCTACTGCTCTCAGTATTTCATTTTTGCCTGCACCATCCAGGCCCTCTGATGTGGCTCTGTTTTGACCTGTCCCATCATTTGAGCTCCACTCCTAAAGTACAAAGAATTGCTGCTAGCTTCCCAGGGTACAAACATCTGCACGTAGTGGCTCCACCACTTTAATAAACAGGGGATGAACTCTCAGTGTAGGAAATTCATTTCAAATCAAAGTCAAGTGAGATAAAGTAGCTACTTACCACCACTGCAATGTAAAAAATACTTGTGAATGTTAACATTCTATACTCAAAATGAGAGAAAATATTTTAGCTACTTTTCCATTTGCAATTTAGCAGTGCTTAATAATTTTATAATACTTTGGGTAGACAATGTTCAAGAGAACCCATCAATGTTTTTTCAACATTACATACCTCTTTTTCTTATAGGCAAACCAGCCCAAGCAGCAGCACTCCATCTGGACAAATTAATTCAGCAGACACATAACAAAGTTGATGGCATATTATTTATAAACAAGCATATTGGCACATACCTGCCTTTTACTTCTTCTGTATCTTGGCTTTACAACAAAATTCTGTGATGTAGCATTCATTTGCCAGAACTCTAAACAGAAAACACAGGCAAATACATTGAATGTTTACAAGAATATAGCTCAATAATCAGTGACTCTGATGCCACATGACAGTAGTTCTGGCATTCTTCCACACATCGGTTGCGGTAGCAACTTATTTTTTTCAACTTTCCAGCTATAAAGGAAGCAATGTTACAGATGCTTCCCAGTGACAGGGTTCTTATTAAAAACTCTACTAGAGATAATCTGGGTCTGCTGAAACAGATGATCTGTGGGTGTCACACTTCAGAAAGCACAGCAGATGTTCTACGCCAAAACTTCACCAACATTGAGCATGTAATATTATTAGCACAGTGCTTCCATGGAGTGAATCACATTTTTGGGAATTCAGCAGATATTCACAGAGCTCTTGCAGTAGTTACCTAAATTAATAAGAGGAGCACGGAAGACAGAATTAATGCTTTAAGACAATTACATTCACAAAGCAAAGTATGTTAGAGTTGAGAGAAAACGAGATTCTGGCAATGCTCCCTATCAATACAATATTCCTCCCTTCTAATCCCACTGTGTATTTAACTTCTTAAAACTCTAATCATAAGCACCACGTAGTTTATTCTTTTGCCAAATCTCTTTCATCAAATCTATTACTAGCCACTCATGGAAAGGGGCACATGATAAAATAAGCAGAGCCAATACTTGCTGTAACCATTTTAAATGTCCAAGAAGTACTTTTCCATCTCTAATTTTAGATTCATAATCCCTGCCTCACATTTGCCTACACAGGCCAGAAATCTCTTTCCTTATCTAGTATAAACATGTTTACTATTCACATAACCCCAAGATGATCTTTTTTTGAGACACGTAAATTAAATGTTTGCAGTTACTTATTTTGTAATATGTCTTTTGCCCTTGACTACTTTCCCTCGGTTCGTGCTTTCTGCAGCTCTGGACATCCATTTGGTCTTCAGGAATTGAAAACTGTTGTCAATATCCCAGAATGATTTTACCAGTCCTACAGAAGTAGACAGTACTCTAAGAGCCATGTAAATTAAGAGATTGCCAGTTCTCCTATCTTTGTACACAATTTTTGGTTCTGCTACAAAATCCTGAACAGTTTCACTGATGAGACAGGAAAGTTTCTCACAGCTCCACCTCCCACCTGCTGTACATTAACTGTGAAATTTCTGCAAGTGGCTCAAACAACAGGATTAAAACCAAAGCTGATAGGAATTTGACAGGGCTGCCATGTCATGAAAGCAAAGCATGAGTAACTGGTGTTCTCTTAGCTAAATCTTGGGGATTATACTGTTATTTTAGTATGTGAAGTTTGAAGATATCTTTTTATGGAAGGGTCTGGACAATCACAGGCACTTTGCTTACAAATGTTTTCACGGTTACACCAGTGCACTTGAGGATTTTCTTTACAAAATGGACCTAAAATAAAGCAAATTGCATCCAAGGTTCCCTATTTATTGCTTTCAGACCTGCAGTCTCTAGAGATCACAATGATAAGAAACTAAATCTTAAAAATATTTTTACAATTTTTTTTGTATTATGCTTTACATACGTTGATTGACTTAGTTTGTGGTTTAGTACCACACAACTGGCTTTCAACCTGTCATTTTAGGGCTTATATCATGGTTAATAAAACTCATAAAAATACAACTTTCCAGTCAATAAAATAAAAATTTACAATATGTACATAGAGTCTCAAATAACTTAACCAGTAAATATGACTGTTTACCCACCATTGGAAGTCAGTCATCTCTAGAGGGCAATGATGCAGCCATTAACATTAATGCATTAACACACATTAACACTATACTATCATTCACAAGCTGGGTGAATTCATGCAGAGTGCATTTCCAGCCAGGGACCCTCAGGCAAAAGAACATGACCAGCAAAATCACAGGAAATGCAGACAGCTGAGAAAGCCTAGTGGAAATTTTGTTGGGAATATATAACCTTGAAAAGTGTAATAAGTATTCATAGAATCATTTAGGTTGGAAAACACTTTTAAGTTCATCGAGTACAACCGTAAACCTAACACTGCCAAGTCCACCACTAAACCATGTCCCTAAGTGCCACATCTACAGGTCTTTCAAGTGACCTCAAAAGGGCTTCTGTTATGCATGATTTGAAAAACAACACTTTCAGTAACATAGTATTGTCTGAGACCATGTCATTGCACTTTGTCTCAGTACAGATTGTGAGAAAAAAGAAAAGTCTACTAAATTATGAAGTCAAATGCTCTAAGCATGCCAAGTCATCTATCCAAGGTTTCTGATTTAAAGTCCTCATTACCTCCTCAGATCATTGCAAAGTACAGTATAACTGTTTTATTTACTGCAATAGCTTTTTTTTTTTAATATCCAAGGAACAAAAGAATGTAAGAAGCATATTGCTGTCAAATTGTGGTATAATAGTGCATGCTTCTACTATCATTGATATCGAGTAATCCCTGTTACTTGCTTTTTTTCCCTTTCTAACATCAATACTGAAGCTGATGAAACACCCATTCGATTCCTAACACAGTGCTGGGTTAAAATCTTAGCTTCTGCAAAAAGTCTTTGAAAGATAAGAAGAAAATCTTAATATTAGGAAAGATTTCCTTAGACTGGGCAAATTGATACATTATGAGAGTAATAAGGAATATAAGAAACACTGATGAAATAACCTACCACAGTGGTTGCTACTAATAATGATCCTGCTGTAGTACTTTTTTTTTTTGTTTTAAATCAACAAACTTTGATGCATTAAACTGGTGGATTCAACTTGTAATTAATTCCTTTTCAGAATTTTAAAGGCAGAAACAATTTTATTCGAAAATCTTGAAAACATGAAATTTCACTGTTAGGAAATCTTTTAGAACAGCTGATAGAAATCTACCAAATACCAGCTCTAGAGGTCTCATACTTCAACAAGCTGAGGTAGATTTATTTTAAACTCAGCAATGGTTGCATTATTTCCAACCTTTCAAATGACATGCTCAAGAAAGTGTGACAAATGATGCACTTTATTATATGGCCTGAAGTTCAATAAATTGTTCACATGACCCTACCCTTTCCACAAGTACGTGGAATTTTCAAGGTACACGCCTAAGGTGCACATACATAGGAAACTTCAAGATACGGATGTTGACATTTTGCACTGTATGAGCCTTTTGTGCTGCCCCTCCATTCCAACACCTCCTCCACCTCGCCTGGGCAATCATCAGCAGAGGACACGAGGCACCAAGCTGGGATACTGTTTTGTTTAGACTCAGAAAGATTCCTTCTTCAGAACTGAAATCAACGTGACCCAATTATAGCAATTTCCCTTGTTTGTTTTTTTTTTCTCATTACCTCTCTGAATGATTCTACTTCACTTAACAACTAACAAACCTGCACACACTGTGCTCCTGGGAAGAACTCATCTATGTGCAGTACCCAGCACTGTAATATTCCAGATCTGACTGCTACCATAGAACAAATAGTTTGTAACAAGATGACTGGACATCTATAACTCTCCTGAAGAAATTAGTCTAGAGGTTATTTCTACCAAAATGACAGTGTCTATGAAGGACGGTTTTACTTATCTAGGATACATTTTGTAAAGTAGGAAAATGCATCTGTAAAACTGGCAAACCCTTGACAGAATGGGGATATGCCATAAATACTGCAATTTTAACTTCAATTTAACAAGCCAACTTCTCAGATGAAAACTCATTTTTTTAAAACCCTCTTCTCCCTCCATACACAATATAAACTGTTTGTGGGATTGATCACTACCAGCACTTGAAATCACTTTTGCATCCAAATTTATCTGTACTGAAATGCATGACCTACACCTCAGCCAGTACTGTGAAAGATGCTGAACAGACTGGAGATTTGAGAGTCACTGCATAGCAATGGCAAGTTCCTGTCACACCATGGTACTCACCCTCTATCTTAAAATAAGAAAATTCCATGAAGAGTTATAAACTACTGGCAAACTGGGGTTTATTTGCATCATCTTTAGGCTACCTCAGTCCTCTCCTGTCTACAAATACTAGCATATAATGCATTCTACAGTCTGTATGACTTGTTAAGGGAAACACAACACAAAATGAAGGTCTAGTAGAGGTTTCATTCATTGGATTCAGGTTTTTTCAGTACTTCGTGTTCTTTTCCAGCGTTTTCAGTGTTTTGGATTTTTTTTTTTCAGTGCTTTTTTATTGAATCAGGAAAAAAAAAAAAGACATATGCAAATAAACAATATATTATCAGAAAATTCTCTATCAAATACAATTAACAAATTTGGCCTTAGACTAGAACAAGTCCATAAGTCATGAATATTAAAAGAATCATACCAGATGCCAGGTCATCTGAAGGAAACTCAAACAACTTGGATTTGTAAACAGAGTGGAAATGGAAGTCATCCTGAAATAGTAAATAATTGCATATGTTAAACCTGGATAAACTAATACATCTTATGAGCATTAAATAAACAGTTCCAAAGGTCCTTGTTATGCAACACCTACACTAGTGACCATGCAAGTTGCAAATCACTCTTCTCCTCTTCCCAACTGTGATGTGATCGCTAATACAACAGTTAATCATCTTTTATTTGAAATATCTGAGTACATCCAAAGGAGTGACTGAGCATGCTTTGAGCAAGGTTTAAGAGAGCTGCCCAATGAACATCAATGAGAGTCACAGCAGCTGCTGAACTGCAGTTGAGGATGAACCAGCAGGAGTGTGATGTAACGAATTCAGAGCAGGAAGTGCCACAAGACTGGGACAGGGCACTCACAAGCTTCTTCTGCTGGCTCCAATGGACCCTCAGCACCCACTGGTGCTGCACTGCATATCCAGGTGTTACAGAGTACACACATACATACTTACCACCACCTAATTTTTAGAGGTGTTCTTTTGTCTGTGATGATGGGGACTCACATGTGAGGTAAACGAGTTGGGAATGAGGAGACTGGTACCAGAGCCTTATGCCTACCCTGGACCCATGAATATCTGTATTTAACAAACAACACAGCAGGACTATGGTAAGTTCTACTTACATCTGAAGTGTAGTTTTCATCTGGCTCAATTAGGTAAGTATGATTTCCATCATAGAACATCCCACTGTAAAGAGCAGGAAATGCAAATACTGGTTTAATAAATAAATACTAGTGCAACATGGAAGTAAGTTTAAAGGTTCATATATTTTAAAAATTTAAATATTTATGAAAGGAAGCAGTTAAAATGGTTTTAGAAACTGAGTGTAATTCTGAGTCAATCTTTTGTCTCTTTACTTCAGAAAGATATTCTATCAAGTGCTGATAGACACTCTTCTGTCTTCCCCAGAGAGTGTCTACAACACATCTAAACACCACCAAAACTGGCTAATCTAGCCAACTGAAAATCCAGTTCAGAGCCGCCATTCCCATGCAAGAGAGACCTACCTGCAACAGATAAATAACAAACCTCTCTTTAGGAACACACATATTTGGAACATGTGAACAGCCTCCCCTCAAATAAAATATTACTGAATTGAACTGATCCTTCAGTTTTAATGGTTTTGATTAACTCCTCAGTATTTCATATAGTACCAAATACAACAAACATAATGGGCTCCTTTGGACACAGAGGGCTGGTTTGGGCAGTTCAGCAATAATAATTATGACAGATGGTATTTTCATTTTAAATTGAGTTAGTTTAAGTTTATATTTCTAGAAAACATTAATGGCTATATGCAATATCCTATCAATATGGACATTATATAATATTCATGATAAGGAGATAGGAAACCCCATCAGACAGGCTTTTGATAGGTTGTGGTGAAGAAAGATACAGCAAACCAAGCCGTCTACCATACCCATGGTTCTGGCAAAGTACTCATAGTCTCTTCCTTACTGGCAAAAAGTCTTCTCAACCACAGAAATTTGAAGGTCATTTATGACAAACACACTGCTCTGTATCTCAGAAAATCTGTCACTTTGCTTGCAGACACACAATCACTAGTTGACCATATTGAATTCCAAAACACAGTTGAACTCTAAATCCAGGGTTTAGAGAGCCTTAACAGTTTGTTAAGGACATTTAAATGGATGAAGATAGTCTGTGACAGTAACACCAGACGGTTTTGCATTACCACTTGAATGTGCAGAAAAGGTAAGCTCTATTCCTGCAAGAATATTTTCTATTAAGAGTTACTGTAAGTTTACTTAGGTAAAGAGTGTAATGAAGTTTAGTCTTCGACATCATGCAGGAAGCACAAGCATGGTTGAATTGCACCTTAAAAGAAAGTGTTGATATGGACATTAGTCTGTAAACAGTGTAAGACCAAATGGCATTTCTTGTATCATCACCATTCTTATCTTCAACCAAATCAGCATTTATTTTTAATATATTTGCCTTCATTTCAGTGACATCTCATACATGCATGGTTGGAATTAGGCTATATCAGCATGTCCCCATTGAAGTGCAACTACTAAGGGCTCTAAGCTCGGCAGTAAATATGAGCTTAAGTAAACTTGGCACATAGTACATTACAGCTGCATGGAAGCAAGATTATTTATTTATATTACTCTTTAGCAAACTTTCAGGCATCAAAAAAACACCACTGGAACTAAAAACAGCAAAACCACATGCTTTTCTTTGTTCTTCTGCAGCTTTTCCTTTTTTTTTTTTTTGTTTGTAATCAGAATAATTGATTTTGATTCTGCAAAGGACCAGATGCGGTCAACAAAATACTGTGATTATTAAGAAATATACACATATATTAAGCTTGTAAACCATTACAGGTATTGAGAGCATATTTCTCTCAATATCATTCACTTATGGGGTTAACTGTGTAGGATTCACAGAAGTAGCTTGGGATACTGACTGTATAACGTACATCAAGCGTGATCACATCTACAATTGAAAGCTGTTTCACCTTCAAATTACCTGTGCTTATTCTTTAGAAATAACATATTGTCTACACAGCTCAAGAGAAATATTTTAGCACCTGCTAAAGCTTCTTTGCCTGGGAATAAAATGAGATTTGGGAACATCCTGCTGCTCTTAATGAGGCAAAACTTTCTTCCCTCTAATTGCAAGTTCATTTAAGCACAGTCTGCACAACAAAGCACTACCAGCAACTGGCTTCTCACGCGACTTGCACCCAGCAGCACTAACCTCTGATCAAGTCACTCAAGGGTGACAAGAATAACAGTCATAGCAGACCTACAGATCTGACTTGCCCACTCAAAGCATTCATGATTCTTTTGTAACCGACTTCAACAGTCTTGTGCTCTGTGAACAAACCACATGCTCACAAATGTATTAGAGAGAAAGCAACAGCAAAACACAGGCCATTTCAAAACCCTGAATTTTGATTATGTATATTCTTCAAACAAATAAATTTGTAGTCAGGAAAGTCTAATTTGCAGTAATAACAGCAGTTTCTATATTCACCACCAGTAGGCAGCAAAATCATAAACCAAAAGCTGGTGTCTGTGCCACTCGCCTTGAAGCACAGGACTGCAAGTCGTGCCTGACTATAGCTTATTTATATCCCAGCAACCAGGGTGTTTTGCATTCAAAGTTTTTTGTGTTAACTCATAGGAAACCGTGGTTACTGCATATCCCACAGAAAATAAAAAATAAATGCAAACAAAATGGCTTGCTTGGATTTAAGGTTGCAGAGATACATTTCTCATTTGCAAAGTCATTAAGAAGAAAAAAAACCCATAATTTTAAGTATTCTAACAGCTAGTCACCTGATTAATTTAATTTATAAAAGGAAAAACATAGACATTATCAACAGAAAAACTCACAATATATGATTAAAAAACCACAACACACTCTCACATATATGAAAAATCCTGCTGTTATAGCCAAGATTGAGAGGTACTAATAAGAAAGGAGATTAGCATGAACTTTGGGAATATGAAGCTTGTTATTCTATTGAAGGAATCTGTTCAGTCTTAGGCACTTCCTAAAACTCATGAAAGCAAAGCTCCTGCCCTGCAGACTGTGGTTGGAGCTAAGGAGCTCTGATTGCTGGTATGAGCTTCTAGTAATTACTTAGCATATAAAATCAACTGTGGAGGACCTAGTTGTAATGATGGAAATGCACTGTCAGAAAGCATGAATTTAATACAGCTCAGCAAAATATCACTTTCTCATACTGTATGAAGGGAGAGCTGAATTATACAGGTAAAAAAAAAAAAGCATCTTTCATCACTTAACTGTGTTAGAAGGGATCAATTTGAATATCAGGCAATTTAAGAACATGGAACAGCAGGAGGGTCAGTCTTAAGAACAAGCCCACAAAAGAAGGGCAGGAAAGGACATATGCAGGCTCTCCTTCCTTTCTGCTTTTCTTTTTCTCTCAGGAGTTAGCAGGGGCCAAGACCTAATGGATCACTGCTAATGAAAGCCATGCAGTGGCTCAGGATGCATTAGGATGCTACTATTTTTAGACTCGCTGTCCACACTGAAACTGGGCTTGGGTTTCTTGAGCTGTTCAACCTTGACCATAACAGCTGTAAATCAGACTAGTGCAAGGATGACAAGTCTTCTGCATGCATTCTCCCCCTTTCCAACAAATAAAATACACACAGAAAAGAAAGACACTACTTAAATATGTGTATTTATATGGCTGACACCAAACCTACAGAATAGTTGACAGACAGTTAGCTGAAGAAGTTTTATATCAGCTAAGCCCTGCTTCCTCACAAAAAGGCAAAGCTCAGGTAATGTCCACATAGGCCCACTTTTAAAGCTGATCTCAGTATCAAAAGTGCTGAGATCCTATAATTCCCAGACTCAACAGACACTGAAGTTACTTGGTTTCTCTGAAAACCTGACCAGCATCTTTCAATAGTGCCAAAAATAGACAAGTCCAAAAGCTGAACAATCAACACACAGCTTCATGTAACCTTCAGATGACAGATGCTTTAATTACATTATTACTAAAATTATCTACTTAAAAAAAATATATTGCACAATTTTATATCCTTTTTTCCACATTTTCCAAGATTTTACTGTATCAAAGGTATTATCCCATGCACACAGCTTAAGGACAGCAATTCTCTGAGGAAAATGGATAGGTCAAGAGAAATGCTAAACAGACACTTTCATTTGTAAAGAGTAGCTAAGAAACATAAAATACATCACTGTAGCAACAAGAAAAGAGCATACTTTCCATGGTTCATGTCAATACTGGCACTGGGGTTTATTCTTGTAGAATAGGATGTTTTCAACTGTATTTACTCTTCTTTCTCTATAACAAATTATCTTAAAACAATACCTGGCCACTGTGATATGTCTTCAGTTAAAAAAAAATAAAAAAATAAAGGAACTTGTGTGCTTTGTCAGTGAATCCTGAAAGCAAAGGAAGAAGCCTTTTGCAAGGTTCAAATTAAACCCATTTTTTATAAAGATTGTAGAGTACTTAATATTGGTGACACACTAGTAGGAAAAAAAATAGCACTTATTTTACTATAAACAGCTTTATTTTGCTTAAAAGGCTAATAAGCTGAGGCCAGTAAAAATAAAACAGCAGACTTACTGTAATCCATGGCATGTTGACAAGGCAACAAACGATACAGGATTTCCTCGAATTTCTCCCTGATAATAGCAATGTTCTCCTCCCTGAAATTGGAAATTGAGACTGTAAATCCACAGGACATCCCACGGTATCACACTCCATTCTGTCAAATGCTGGGTTTTTTTCATAAATACCCTGCCAACCCACTGACATGACACCTAGAATTGGCTCACTCATGAGGGTGTTTCTCCCACCTCCTTTTAGCCATGGTTTGGTACCTAGATAAACATAATCAATTTTGACTCTCTCAATCAAATGCAGATATGGTTAGTGTGAAATCCCTGGCATCCTGAGACTGGTTCCAGAGACAAATGACTCCAGAAGAGCTCATCTTTCTTCAATGACTAGGAAAAGAGTGGGAAATAGGGGGCTTAGGCTCAATACCTGGTCTGCACCTTGCTACATCAGACTAGAACTCTGGTCTGAGGGTAAGGCAATTTCCTACTTCCAAGAAGAAAGATATGGTTATCAAATAATAATATTAATTAAAAAAGAGAACAAACCTGAACTGCTCACTAGTGCTCCAAAACTAATGGGAACTTTAAGTATAACCAAACAATAAAGGAATACAATTAAAATTAATTTTTGCCTCTTCTGCAAATAAAAGACACACCTTTCAAATAAAATCCAGCAGACTATACTCAAAAAATCTGCCCCTTAGTTTCACAGAAGCCACACAGATAGCAAAGTAACCCCTATTGCACATACACCAATGTATTCAGTATTGCACAATGTCAATATTTGTATGCAAAATTAGAAAAACAATTCAAACATCCCTTAAATTCTCACTGCCGCTCTAGACTGCAGAGAAACTTACCTATTAGAGCCTTGCCAAATTCACCTATGCCATATTACTGCACTACTGTTGGTTAAAAGACTATGAAGATTTACAGTGCTTTATCTTTATAACAACAACACTTGACTATTTCTATTCCCTACCAGCAAATGTACAAATAATCTACAGAGCCTGGAGTGCCCAGCCGTGTGAATATTTATGTCCATTTACTGCAGAGAGGGAAAGGCATTACAATTACTGCTTTTTCAATAGCCAGCAGTCACTTGCATGATGCATAGCACAATTATTTTAGACATCTGACATTAAAAGCTCTTGGATTTTCTTTTTCAAATATGGAAAAAAAAAATCAACATCAGGCAAAAGTCAAGAAAACACATAGAATCTGCTGGTAGTTCTGTGTTTTGATGAGGAAACCCTGTTCCATTTTCTACAAGGCATACAAACTATTTTTGAAAGCAACTACGAAGTATGGATGCCTCTGTTCTGAGATGCTCTCCTTAAGAGCATAGGAGCCTGTTTGTCAGAGTGTGGCTGCTCACATGGAAAGAGATCTGATCTCAACCTGGTCACTGGAAATCACTTGTTCCTCCTCAAAATCTTCTCTGTGCTGCTGTTGGACCCCAAAGCACTTAATGTAGCACATCACCAGCAACTGCAGCACTACAGAGGAATGCAACACCTCATCCAACAGACTGAGTCTATTTAGCAGGCTTGTGGCTTCACTCTGCGAGGAGAATCCCAGTGGCATATCTTCCGTTAAAAGCATTACACTTTTTTTTCCCCTTCAATTTCTTTCAGTCTCATTATTTTGTCTCTTCTACATACCACTTCTTCCTTTCACTTGCTGCAGTGACAGCAGCCACCTCCACTGCCTATTCACCTTACCATCTTTTTTCCTGTGTATCTGGTAAAGAAACAGAATCCCTTTACCACACTGACCTGCAGAGTGACCATCATGCCACCCCCCTTAGTAGACATCTCGCTAATGAGATGTTTGCAGGAAAACACTACTGATGACAGGCAGGTAATGTTCAACAGGCTGTGCTGATGTTTATCTGGCTCATATCCAAGAGAAGCTCCAGGGCTGACCCTCCACATCAGGCTACAGCAAGGTATCTGGCAGATGACACATGACCTATCACCCTTGGACCAGCACTTTTCAGGAGCGTCAAGTGTTTGAGACTTGGAGCACAAGTGAAAAGGAGATGGTTTGAGTTTCTGCTTTGCACTCACATGCATTTTTGCCACCAACATCCTCAGTTACATGGGATTTTAGACAGATCACATCTTACTTTGTTATACCTGAAACCCTGGCTCATTTTCACTCTTTTATTCTCCTTTTTTACACCTACTTACTTCCTAGATCTTAGTTACTTTAAGCTTTCTTCATCCGAGATTTAATTTCTTTCAGTCTGTAGCATATCCCCCACTACAGGATCAGAGTACTGCTTAAGGCTTTCAGGTCTTCCTGCAATATATGCAATATAAACAAAGAGAGACTCCAGTAAGCTACTAACTAAACTAACAATCAAACTATATTGATAAGCTAAAACCTCTTGAATAATAAAATATTCTATAAACAGAACTCTTGCAGTAGTATTCCCGTAAAAGATATAACTGGAGTAAACACATGAATATGGGAATAATACTGAAAAGACTACTATCAGTAGGGAATTGTAGAGAGTTCTATCTGTGGAAGGAATTTGGAGTAATCAGACAAATTGGTTTGTTCTCACAAAATGTAGCTAATATGCACCAGAAGTAGAATCTCAGGCTCCAAAAACATGACTTCGTAACCAGGAGGAACATTTTTTCATACTAAGAATCCATGTCTATGGCTCAAAAGTGTGTTTTGATCTTCTTAATGAGAATCAAATAAATGTCCCATGATAATATCTCCAAATTAATTTATTCCACAATAATAAAACCATGAACAGTTTTTTATGCATATAGATCTAGAAAAGAAATCCACAGAAATACAGATCTAGTAAGAAAACCAGCTAAATTCTTGCCCAGGAAAAGCACAACTCAGACACACAAATTCTATTCCATTTAATCAAATCAATTCAACTCTTTGATCTACTGAAGTTCATGGTAATTCTGGTGGAGACAAAAATAGAACTCTGATCTTCTCAGTCTCGGGGACCTCTTCTTATCACGACAGAATGTTTATTTCTATATGCTAACATCTAGGGGTATTTTGTACACATGGACTTAAGTTCCTACCAACATAATGTAAGCCACCTCAAATCATTTAACAAAATTTAAGGTGTTTGAATGAAAATAGCTTTTTTCCAAGTACTTGATGGTACCTGAAAAGTGGTATGGAGTTTTGAGGACTGTTCTAACCTCAGCAAGGAAGTTAAGAGGTGATGTAGTGAAACTAGATGGCACCACCACTGGATGGCTCTAGGAAGAGCAATTGCTTAGCACTCTTTAACAGTGTCCCAAGTGGATAAAACATGCCAGTAACAAGTGGCACATGGTGGGGAGGGTGCAAATGTTATCTTGTACTTTTGGGAAACTTATTTTCAACAGTTTACAAAACCTGTGAAGAGAGAAGCACTTAAAGCTACAAAGTATAAGACTGGTTCTGCATAGGGTCAGGACAAATGGTCAACATTTTCTTTAGAGTACATGTAATTTTGGACAAGAAATTTACTGTCACTGCCTCTCTGTAGTGCTGAGACTGAAATCCTCTTGGTTTTGACATCTAAACTTCTATATAGCAGCTGCTGCAATAAAATATACCATGCTACAGGAATGTATTTTCAGTATATGGGAGAAATAAGACCACCAGAAGGATAAACATAATCATCACATCTATCTTCTTTTACTCTGCTCTTGGAAACACACACTGAAGGACTGCTATTGACTCTCTTTTCTATTGCTATCTGTAGCAGTGAGACAGGAGCTGAAAAAAAAAAAAAAAAATCTCCACTTTTTCCTAAAAATATTCTGAACCTATATGAAAAATTAAGACTTCCCCAAGAGCTGAAATTAGCACCATTACCAACAACAGTTCGGTTTAGACTATCAAGGGTGGTTTGTGAAGAGCTATCTGCTTCCTGTAGCTATTAGAGCCCCTCTCTCTTCTCTCAAAAACAGGCACCAATTGCCCACCACAGCAAATCAAACTTCCACACTTGTCAGTTACCAGGGAATGCTTTAGTGTTAAGATGAAGATTAAATAAGACTGCTCTTCCAACATATGCCAGCCATCAGCATGAGCAGCACGTTTACCCCTTTCTGCTCTAAAATTGAACCTGGCCAGTGTAAAGCTTGGGAGAAATTAGGCTAAAGATCATGTCCTATGAGACAATGTCAGCTTGTGACAATGCCTGTGACAGAGGCCTGCAGCACATACACACACAAGTCACCCCAGATCCAGAGACAGTCAAATGGTACAGCAGACAGAAGTTCAACATTCCTGGCTCCGCAAGGCACACAGCCAGTGTTCATGCTGTGGTTAGCATGATGCAAGGCAAATTTTCTGCCAATGCATATGGCACACAGTCGATGTACCCTCACTTCAGTAAGTTCTGCTTCCTTCATGAAACCTCTCGCCTTTCTGATGACTTCCAAGAGCAATACAGAATATACAGATGTTTAATCAGAAGTCTATTGATTTGAGGAGCTAAAAATGTGGTAACAACCTACAAAAAAAAAAAAAAATCAGAATGACTCCAGAGTCAATTAAAATAAATGAATCATTATTATAATGGTCAGTTTCTGACTTAACCTTCATAGAATCATAGAATAGTCAGGGTTGGAAAGGACCTTAAGATCATCTAGTTCCAACCCCCCTGCCATGAGCAGGGACACCACACACTAAACTACGTCACCCAAGGCTCTGTCCAACCTGGCCTTGAACACCGCCAGGGATGGAGCATTCACAACTTCCTTGGGCAACACACTCCAATGCCTCACCACCCTCACTATAAAGAACTTCTTCCTTATATCTAATCTAAACTTACCCTGTTTAAGTTTAAACCCATTATCATCTTATGCTTAAGTTGGATAATTATAGCAAAATCCTGAATTAGGGGTATCTTGCCCTGTGAACTGCTACAGCTCCTCACCAGTGAGCATGCAACCCCTTTTGCCCATGTCAGTCCAAGTTTTCCTGCAGCCTGCCTGAACAGATAGTGTGGCAAAGATACTAAAAAATGAGAAGGCAGAGATGTTAAGCAATGCAAGTAAAATCTGTCCCCATTTCTACCCTTTAGGATAGTTTGTCCCTATGCAGAGAAGCACAAGCTGCTGAGTAAACACAAAAGGAGGCAAAACCCGCATTAACTGATATTCACAATGAAAGGGGAAATAAGTAAATCAAAAGAGCAGCCACGACAGTCAGTGATGGCAGCAGTTCACTTTTCTCTGCAGTCTCAGTGAAGAAAGCATCTGCTGACCATATACTGACAGTGTTTGTTATTCACCTCAGAGACACTATGACCTTCCCAGGGGAGAAAAATTAAGGATGCACATTTATCTGCTTCCAAATAACACCCGACATTAGATCTTCGAGTAAGCAATTTTTTGCAATTAGGAGAGATGCTGGCCGTTAAAACTCATCCTACACTCAGGCACTGCCCCTAAAATTAATAACTTTCTTCTTCCAGCAGCTACATATTCCTATTTTAACACTCAGTAATCCAAAGGAAAGGAGATTGCTGGTCTAGTTCAGATCCTAGTAGCACAGCTCCCTCTTTCCTTGCAGCAGAAAGCTCCCAAAAGGCCAGCTAATGACCACACTGCCATTCTGTGAAGTGCCAGATGACGATTAGCTTTTTAAAGAGCTACCCATTGTGCGGTCGTTAGTTTCAAAACTGCTTCCTGAGTAATCACCTAGATCTATTTACAAATTATTGATGCTTGCACAAGTTTTGACCCAAGGATAACTAAGGCTGCATGAGAAAGAGCAACAGGAGAAGAAAATGCACACCCTCTTGCTGACTTCTACAGCAGAAAATGACTGAGAAAATGGATGGATTTCTACTTGTAAATAGAAAAGTCGAAATGGCACTTTGAGCTTTACAACTGAATCAAGAGAAAATCTCTTTTAATCAACACGTGCTTCAGGCAAGGGCCCAGCTGGCAGGACCATGCTGTCCTGCATCGGAACCCTGGGCTCAGCCCTTACACAGCTCATGACAACTCCAAGGATCCTGGCATCACCTCTTTGCAGAGTAGGTCTCTGGACTTGGCTACAGTGTACTTCAGACTCCTGACAGCCAACTGTTTTGAAAATGTGAATGGTTCCCTCCCTTTGTAGGAGGACAGCTATCATGTGTATTCATACAACCTGGAGCCAACGTGCTGTAGTGACATTAGGTTATAACACTATTTCAGATTCTGAAATCACAAATATGGATTCCAAAATTAGGCTAAAGCATCACAGCTTCTAAGGCTTCTCCACAAAATGCCCATGTTTGAAGGCTGTTGGCAACACTTAAAAAAACATAGACACACATTTACGTGACAGGATCCTGCACACAGGCGACTCATTCCAACAGCCATTGGTGACTCATGGTAGGTGCTTTCAGCAGATGGCAGTGCTATCAGCCCAGCTTCCTGGTTCGGAGGCCAAACGAGGCTTGTGTTTACTGCCCTGTAGCTATGAGAGAAGATGCTCTACAAATGTAGCTGCAGGGTGTGGACAGAGAGCTCATGCCAGCACAACACCATCTGGTCTAGAAGCTGCCTTGGCATCTGCTTGGGAAACAGCCTCTTGTCTTGCCTTGCCTTACCTTGGTGTAAGGGAAAATTATTTTAATTATCAGCTGCCGAATAAAGATGAGGCAGAGGAGAACAGGGCTGGTTACCTCTTCCTGCCTATTCTGTTGTCTTTAATTCAGCTCTTGTAGAAATGCCTAGAATCTCTGAGTCATGGCAGACAAGTCATTTTAATGACAGTCATTTTGCCCCA